>NC_081552.1:28049344-28349344 GCF_963082655.1 Stomoxys calcitrans
ACGACAATTTTTCTATACGAAAACTTGTCTGACGACAATTTTTCTATACGAAAACTTGTCTGACGACAATTTTTCTATACGAAAACTTGTCTGACGACAATTTTTCTATACGAAAACTTGTCTGACGACAATTTTTCTATACGAAAACTTGTCTGACGACAATTTTTCTATACGAAAACTTGTCTGACGACAATTTTTCTATACGAAAACTTGTCTGACGACAATTTTTCTATACGAAAACTTGTCTGACGACAATTTTTCTATACGAAAACTTGTCTGACGACAATTTTTCTATACGAAAACTTGTCTGACGACAATTTTTCTATACGAAAACTTGTCTGACGACAATTTTTCTATACGAAAACTTGTCTGACGACAATTTTTCTATACGAAAACTTGTCTGACGACAATTTTTCTATACGAAAACTTGTCTGACGACAATTTTTCTATACGAAAACTTGTCTGACGACAATTTTTCTATACGAAAACTTGTCTGACGACAATTTTTCTATACGAAAACTTGTCTGACGACAATTTTTCTATACGAAAACTTGTCTGACGACAATTTTTCTATACGAAAACTTGTCTGACGACAATTTTTCTATACGAAAACTTGTCTGACGACAATTTTTCTATACGAAAACTTGTCTGACGACAATTTTTCTATACGAAAACTTGTCTGACGACAATTTTTCTATACGAAAACTTGTCTGACGACAATTTTTCTATACGAAAACTTGTCTGACGACAATTTTTCTATACGAAAACTTGTCTGACGACAATTTTTCTATACGAAAACTTGTCTGACGACAATTTTTCTATACGAAAACTTGTCTGACGACAATTTTTCTATACGAAAACTTGTCTGACGACAATTTTTCTATACGAAAACTTGTCTGACGACAATTTTTCTATACGAAAACTTGTCTGACGACAATTTTTCTATACGAAAACTTGTCTGACGACAATTTTTCTATACGAAAACTTGTCTGACGACAATTTTTCTATACGAAAACTTGTCTGACGACAATTTTTCTATACGAAAACTTGTCTGACGACAATTTTTCTATACGAAAACTTGTCTGACGACAATTTTTCTATACGAAAACTTGTCTGACGACAATTGTCTGACGACAATTTTTCTATACGAAAACTTGTCTGACGACAATTTTTCTATACGAAAACTTGTCTGACGACAATTTTTCTATACGAAAACTTGTCTGACGACAATTTTTCTATACGAAAACTTGTCTGACGACAATTTTTCTATACGAAAACTTGTCTGACGACAATTTTTCTATACGAAAACTTGTCTGACGACAATTTTTCTATACGAAAACTTGTCTGACGACAATTTTTCTATACGAAAACTTGTCTGACGACAATTTTTCTATACGAAAACTTGTCTGACGACAATTTTTCTATACGAAAACTTGTCTGACGACAATTTTTCTATACGAAAACTTGTCTGACGACAATTTTTCTATACGAAAACTTGTCTGACGACAATTTTTCTATACGAAAACTTGTCTGACGACAATTTTTCTATACGAAAACTTGTCTGACGACAATTTTTCTATACGAAAACTTGTCTGACGACAATTTTTCTATACGAAAACTTGTCTGACGACAATTTTTCTATACGAAAACTTGTCTGACGACAATTTTTCTATACGAAAACTTGTCTGACGACAATTTTTCTATACGAAAACTTGTCTGACGACAATTTTTCTATACGAAAACTTGTCTGACGACAATTTTTCTATACGAAAACTTGTCTGACGACAATTTTTCTATACGAAAACTTGTCTGACGACAATTTTTCTATACGAAAACTTGTCTGACGACAATTTTTCTATACGAAAACTTGTCTGACGACAATTTTTCTATACGAAAACTTGTCTGACGACAATTTTTCTATACGAAAACTTGTCTGACGACAATTTTTCTATACGAAAACTTGTCTGACGACAATTGTTCTATACGAAAACTTGTCTGTCCAAGTTCTTTAAAATTGTTCTCACTAATATTCAAATTCTATTCTACAAATGTTGTGAATAATTATTCACAATCACTATTGTTATAATACTAACCCTCGACCTCCAACTCTATCATAATGTGATGTGAACAGATGATATGGAAATGATATTCGAGCTGTGCTCAATTATCAAGGCAAACAAAAGGATTATGTCATAATTTGCAAATTTATGAAATACCAAACAAATACTTGCATAATTTGGCATATCTTGAGGCATTCATGGAGAAACTAATTGCAATGTGTGGTTGGAGGCGAAATATGTTGATCATCGGCGAAGATGCAAAAGAGGAAACATTTTATGCAAAACTTATCGGAATGGAAACCCAGAAACAGATGCCAAAGATGACACAACAAAAGATACCTAACGATTGGAAGACAAAGGAAATTATACAGTTTAGTTCAACAAGAATGAGCAATTTGGGCCACCACAAAAAGGGACAAAGACTAAATGCTCGAAAGCAAATTTATTCAAAATGTGTTTTTAAAGCTCATACCAAATGAAAAAATTAAGTAAAAGTTCCGAAATCCTATGTAATGTCTTCCATTCGAAAATTGTTCACGTCAACCATTTTTTCTTGCATACTTTAAGGCAGTTCATTGGCATGACCCAATCAAAGTAGATCTTTGGGAGCAACACATTTTAAAATATTAGTTATATTTTCTTTCGTTTTTGTTGAATTTTGCTAACACGGCAAATTCGGTTTCCACAGCGTATGGAAATTATTACGTAAATGTTAATGGAAATGTAAATGATGACGAACAGAAGTTTCCAACATTTTGTCTTTTTTTTTATCCGGTAACACAATAGTTTGGTCTGTCTGTGTGTAAAAGCACAAATTGTCAAAAAAATCAACTTTTGTCAGTGGAGACATGTGCCTCTAATAAAATCATGGAATATTTGGGGAGGAGACCTGATTTTAAGGGATTAGAGCAGTGATGAGCAAATACACACACACTAGTAAACATTGCTGTGTACACATTGCTGAGTACGCACACCAGAATGTTTACGATTAGAAGCCCATGGGCTTGGAAATAGTGTGCAGATGTGTTAGTGAGCCCACCACGGAATAAAAGCATCCGGAATATGCTATCGCCGTTAAACATTGCAGCGATTTTTGCACTTCCACCAACAGAAAGAGGCGGACTATTTGTATTTTCGTTCATGGTTTTGGACGTGTGTACATACATTTAAATATTTTAATATACTAGCTAATTTTGAAGGTGGGGATACATTAGGTTTGCAAATGAAAATTGGGTTTAGTTTTCTGTCACTCTTATTTCATACTACCTGAACCGGGCCCACCACTGCGCCGACTTTTTTTTATATGAAACAAAATTATCCTTTAACTATTTATTTTTGACAATTAAAGAGCTTTTTGTGAAATACCATGCTACGAAAATAGAAGTGGGCTCACCGGAAAAACGATTTACAAAAGTCTATACTAATAAAAAAAGGTTTTAAATACAATAGATTTCGGTCAATGCCGGTGTATACTAACTGATTACGAATTTTTTTCGATATGTGGCAAAGTTAAATTTTTATAAAATTGTCGTAAGAGACAAATTTTCGTATAGAAAAGTTGTCGTGAGAGACAAATTTTCGTATAGAAAAGTTCTCGTGAGAGACAATACCATACCTGATTTGGATACCATAGCAGAAGTCATTGGGCAAGATTTCAGCCAAATTGGATAAGAATTGCTCTCTATAGGGGCTCCAAAAGTAATATCGGGAGATCGGTTTATATAGGAGCTTTGTCAGATTCAAAGTTCATACACAATTTTAGCAAAATTGGATAAAAAATTTCGCCGTCTCGAGGCTCAAGAAGTCAAGATCCAAGATTGGTTTACATGGCAGCTATATCAAGACATGGACCGATGTGGCCCATTTATAATCCCAAACGACCTACGCTAGTAGGAAGTATTTGTGCAAAATTTCAAGTGCGTAGCTTTACTCCTTCAAAAGTCCTTCAAAAAGCATGCTTTCGACAGACAGACAGACAAACAGAAGGACCGAAATGCCTAAATCCCTTCAGAATGTCAAGACGATCAAGAATAATTTATTTTGTTGGGTCTCAGATCAATATTTTGATGAGATACAAACGGAACGACGGAATTAGTATACCCCCATTCCTATGGTGGAGGGTATAAGAAAAGTAGAAACTACTTTGTAAAAAAAACTTTGGTAAGAAATACATATTTTTTAAGGCGAATTTTCTAAAATAAGCTTTAAGAAAGAAATAGAAGCTTGCAAAGTTCGGCTAGGCCGAATCTTATATACCCTCCACCATGGATCGCATTTGTCGAGCTCTTGCCACGGTATCTCTTTTAAGGCAAACAAAGGATAATAGAAAAGAATTGCTGTGTTATTGAGACAATATCAAGTTATGGTTAATTTCGGACCACAATTGAACTGAATATTAGAGACCATAGTAGAAGTCATTGTGTAAAATTTCAGCCAAATCTAGTAAGAATTGCGCACTTTACGCGCTGAAGAAGTAAAATATAGAGATGTAAATGAAGAAGTAAAATAGAGAGATCGGTTTATAAGGACGCTGCTTTATGCTATAAACCGACTCATGCCATTTTCGACACGTATGGCAAAGGTGATGAGAGAAGCAGTTGTACAAAATTTCAGTTAAATCGTATAAGAATTGCGCTCTCTAGAAGCTTAAGAAGTCAAGATCCCAGATCGGTTTATATGGCAGCTACATCAGATTATGGACCGATTTGAAATATTCTTAGCACAGTTATTGAAAGTCATAACAAAACACCTCATGCAACATTTCAGCCAAATCGGATAATACAATAATTGCGTCCTCAAGAGGCTCAAGAAGTCAAAGCCCCAGATCAGTTTACATGGCCGCTATATCAGGTTTTGGACCGATTGTCGCCATACTTAGCACAGTTGTTGAAAGTCATAACAAATCACCTCATTCTAAATTTCAGCCAAATCGGATAATAATTGCGTCCTCTAGTGGCTGAAGAAGTCAAGACCCCAGATCGGTTTATATGGCAGCTATATCAGGTTATGGACCGATTTGCGCCATACTTAGCACAGTTGTTGAAAGTCATAACAAAACATCGCATGCAAAATTTCAAATCCAACCAAATCGGATAAGATTTGTGCCTTCTAGCGGCTCAAGAAGCCAAGATCCCAGATCGGTTTATATGGCAGCAATATCAAAGCGTGGACCGATATAGCCCATTTACAATCCCGACTGACCTACACTAATGAGAAGTATTTGTGCAAAATTTCTAGCGGCTAGCTTTAATCCTTCGAAAGTTAGCGTGCTTTTGACAGACAGACAGACGGACGGACGGACATGGCTAGTTCGAGCTAAAATGTCACGACGATCAAGAATATATGTACTTTATGGGGTCTAAGACGAATATTTCGAGGAGTTACCACCAGAATGACGAAATTAGTATCCCCCCATCCTATGGTGAAGGGTATGAAAAATAACAATGGATTCGAATGGATTCGGTTTTCTCTATTATTCAGTGACTTGTTAGGATTTTGTATGGGGTATTATCTGCCGGTAGGGAAGTTAGCATAACTTCCACTCAGGGGTTAGTACATCTCCGGTAGTGTAGTTAGCACAACTACCGTAAGGGTGTTGCTGCTTTTATGGGATTAAAGCCCTGAATCCACAAATCGGTATGGCAGCTATATTCAAACATGGTCTGATCTCAACCATACTCCGTTCAACTATTGGGTATCCTGCAATACCTCACTGTTCCAAATTTCATTGACTTCGGCAATAAATGCGTCCTTTATGGGCTTAAGACCCTGAATTCGCAGATGGGTCTTTATGACAACTATATGTAAGTATGGCCCGATATGAATTCGTTCGGATGCGCATTTGTTGCAAACACAATGACTAAATGACTGAATATACCCCCTATACTAGGTATAGGACTTAAAAAGACTTTAAAACACCACAAAACACTCTCAACGAAAAAAGGATTTGTTGGCACATCATCAAACAGAAGATAAGAAATGAAAATCATAACCGTATTATCTCAAATTACATTCCTATTACATGGAACAGCACGCACACAAATCTGAACACACATCCGCACACAGCCGACCCAAAGGTTACATGCCAACACATGCATACAAACAAAAATTTAAATTTGCCTACAGGATACAAGCGATAAGCCCCCTATTATATGCCACAATTTTTGGGAACTTTTGTTTATATTTTATTTCAATCCTTATACATATATAAATGCAGCAACGAACAACGTAGCAGAATGCCAGAAGCTCGAATAGTGTGGGAGAATGTGTGTGTTCATAAATGTTCGTTTTTTATATGTGTGTGTGTTTGAAATAAATAAACCAGTAAGGAAAGGCAAAAGTCGGGCGGTGCCGACTTTATAAGTATATTTTACTCTGAACCAATTTTGATAGACCTCGGCGGATGTGTTCAGATGGGTTATTTAATAATCCGTATCAAATTTCGAGCAAAGCAAAGATGTTCAAACTGTAGTAAATGCGGTTGACGAAAGACAACATTATTGCAAATTATCCAAAAACTGGCGAACATATATATGGGAGCTACATCTGATTTCGACCAAACTTCGTATATATTGCGGTAGGCATGGAGGAAAGCGTTGTGCCCACATTATGCAAGATTGGTCAATAAATGTGATTGCAGTGGCTCTAAATGTGAATATAGGGCGAGATATATATATTTGGCAGGTATATCTAAATCTGAACCAAATTGCATGAAATTTACCAGTAATGTCGAGAAAATCGGTTAACATCGGAAATTTCGGGAAAATCGGTTAACAAATTTCGGGAAAATCGGTTAACAAATATTTCTCAAAATCGGACCAACATATATCTAAATCTGAACTGATTTCGACCAAACTTTTTAGATATTGTGGTCGTCGCCAAGAAAGGCGTTTTAGAAAGATTTGGCAAGAAGAAATGAAACAAGTAAGAAGGGGTTAAGTTCGGCTGGGCCGAACTTTGGATACCCACCACCTCGGGTATATATGTGAACCACATTTCGTCAAAATCCAGTGAAAAATGCATACCTTATGCCCCATAGCAGCTCTATAGATATCATCCGATTTAGACCAAATGCTTATAAGTACATGTCATTGTTCAACCGAGAGATCGGTCTATATGGCAGCTATATCCATATCTGGACCGATCTGAGCCAAACTGAAGACAAATATCGAAGGGCCCAACACAAGTCATTGTCCCAAATTTCGGCGACATCGGACAATAAATGCGCTTTTTATGGGCCCAAAACCTTTAATTGAGAGATCGGTCTATATGGCAGCTATATCCAAATCTGAACCGATCAGGGCCAAATAGAAGAAAGATGACGAAGGGTCTAAGGCAAATCATTGTCCCAAATTTCAGCAAAATCGGATAATATATGTGGCTTTTATGGGCCTAAGACCATAAATCGGAGGATCGGTCTATATGGCAGCTATATCCAAATTTGGACCGATCTGGGCCAAATTGACCAAGGATGTCGAAGGGCCTAAGGCAAATCACTGTCCCAAATTTCAGCGAAATCGGATAGTAAATGTGGCTTTTATGGGCCTTAGACCCTAAATCGGAGGATCGGTCTGTATGGCAGCTATATCCAAATCTGGACCTATCTGAGCCAAATTGCATAAAAATGTCGAAGGTCCTAAAAATACTCACTGTCCCAAATTTCGGCAACATCGGACAATAAATGAGCATTTTATGGGCCCAAAACCATAAATCAAGAAATCGGTCTATATGACAGCTATATCCAAATCTGAACCGATCTGGACCAAATTGGAGAAAGATGTCGAAGTGCCTAACACAACTCACTGTCCCCAATTTCAGCAAAATCGGAGAATAAATGGGCCTACGAGACCCTAAATTGGAGGATCGGTCTATATGGCAGCTATATCCAAATCTGAACCGATCTGAACCATATTGACGGAGGATGTCGAAGGGCCTTACACAACTCACTGACCCAAATTTCAGCAAAATCCGATAATAAATGTGGCTTTTATGGGCCTAAGACCCTAAATCGGAGGATCGGTCTATATGGGGGCTATATCAAGATATAGTCCGATATAGCCCATCTTCGAACTTAACCTGCTTATGGACAAAAAAAGAATCTGTGCAAAATTTCAGCTCAATATCTCTATTTTTAAAGACTGTAGCGTGATTTCAACAGACAGACGGACAGACGGACGGACATGTCTAGATCGTCTTAGATTTTTACGCTGATCAAGAATATATATACTTTATAGGGTCGGAAATGGATATTTCGATGTGTTTCAAACGGAATGGCAAAATGAATACACCCCAATCCTTCGGTGGTGGCTATAAAAAATTTACATTCATTCTGAGGTATAGGAGTTACAGTTCATAGCTTTGAAATAAAAAGATGGAGTTTTATTATACCCACCTACATAGGATAGGGGTAAACTAATCTAGTCATTCCGTTTGTAACATTTGTAACACTTCGAAATATTCGTCTAAGACCCGGTAAAGTATGTGTATTCTTGATGGTCTCGACTTTTTGAGTCGGTCTAGCCATGTCCGTCCGTCCGTCTGTCGAAATCACGACAGCGGTCGAACGCGTACAGCAAGCCGCCTGAAATTCTGCAAGGATTTATGGGCTATATCGGTTCAGATTTAGATATTGCTCCCATATAAACCGATCTCCCGATTTGATTTCTTGGGCCGCTGGAAGCAGCAATTATTATCTGAAATTGAATAAGACTTGAGCCCTTTAGTGGCCCAAGAATTAAACTCGGGAGATCGGTTTATATAGGAGCTATATCAGGTTAAGGACCCATTCAGACCATATTTGACACGTATGTGGAAGGTCGTAGGAGAAGTCGTTAAAATAATGTTTAGCCAAATCGCATAAGAATTGCGCCCTCTAGGGGCTCAAGAAGTCAAGACCCAAGATCGGTTTATATGGCAGCTATATCAAAACATGGACCGATATGGCCCATTTACAATACCAACCGACCTACACTAATAAGAAGTATTTGAGCAAAATTTCAAGCGGCTAGCTTTACTCCTTCGGAAGTTAGCGTGCTTTCGACAGACAGACGGACGGACGGACGGACGGACATGGCAAGATCGACATATAATTTCACGACGATCAAGAATATATATACTTTATGGGGTCTAAGACGAATATTTCGAGTAGTTACAATCAGAATGACGAAATTAGTATACCCCCATCTTATGGTGGAGTATATAAAAATTTGTTTGTATTTGTTTGTCAGTTTGTTTGTAGGTTTGTTTGTTTGTGTGTTCCTTATAGACTCAGAAACGACTTAGCCGATTTTCTTGAAATTTTCACAGATGGATCATAATGATTCCGTGGTGAAAATAGGGTACATTTTTATACCCACCACCAAAGAATGGGGGTATATTCATTTTGTCATTCCGATTGCAACACATCGAAATATTCATTTCCGACCCTATAAGGTATATATATATTCTTGATCAGCGTAAAAATCTTGGACGATCTAGACATGTCCCTCTGTCTGTCTGTTGAAATCACGCTACAGTCTTTAAAAATAGAGATATTGAGCTGAAACTTTGCACAGATTCTTTTTCTGTCTATAAGACGGTATAGTTCGAAGATGGGCTATATCGGACTATATCTTGATATAGCCAATCCGCCGATTTAGGGTCTTAGGCCAATAAAAGCCACATTTATTATCCGATTTTATGGAAATTTGGGACAGTGAGTTATGTTAGGCCCTTTGACTTCCTTCGTTAATTTGACCCGGATCGGTACAGATTTGGATATAGCTGCCATATAGACCGATCCACCGATTTAGGGTCTTAGGCTCATTAAAGCCACATTTATTATCCGACTTTGCTGAAATTTGGGACGGTGAGTTGTGTTATGCCCTTCGACATCCTTCCTTAATTTGGCCCTGATCGGTAAAGATTTGGTTATAGCTGCCATATAGACAAATCCTCCGATTTAGGGTCTTAGGCCCATGAAACCACATTTATCGTCCGATTTTGCTAAAACTTGGAACAGTGAGTTGCCTTAGACCCTTCAACATCTTTCCTTAATTTGGCCTTAATCAGACCAGATTTGGATATAGCTGCCATATAAACCGATCTCTCGATTTAAGGTTTTGGGCCCATAAGGCGCATTTATTGTCCGATGTCGCCGAAATTTGGGACTGTGAGTTAAGTTCAGACCCTTGACATACTTCTGCAATATGGCACAGATCGGTCTAGATTTAGATATAGCTGTCATACAGACCCATCTCTCGGTTTTAGGTTTTGGGGCCATAAAAGGCGCATTTATTGTCCGATGTCGCGGAAATTTGAGACAGTAAGATGTGTTAGGCCCTTCGATATCTTTCTTCAATTTGGCTCAGATCGGTCCAGATTTGGATATAGCTGCCATATAGACCGATCTCTCGATTTAATGTTTTGGGCCCATAAAAGGCGCATTTATTGTCCGATATTGCCGAAATTTGGGACAGAGAATTAAGTTAAGCCCCTCCACATATTTCTGCAATTTGGTCGAGATCGATGAAGATTTGCATATAGCTGCCATATATACCGATACCTCTATTTAAAGATTTAAAGCGCATTTATAATCCGATATCACTGAAATTTGAAACGGTGACTTATGTTAGGCTTTTCGACATCTATGTATATGCTCAGATCGGTTTATTTTTATATATAGCTACTAAAAAGACCAATATTTTGTTATACACAGTTGAACAATGACTTGTACCTATTTGTATTGGTCCAAATCGGAATATATTTCGTTATAACTGCTATGGGACATAAGGTATGCAATTTTCACTGGGTTTTGATGAAAGGTGATTTACATACAAATAGCCCATTAAGTCTGCGTTCACCCGACAAACTTTTATGATTGGTTAAATAACACAAAATAAAGTTATAAATCCTAACATTAAAAAACAAAAACAAAATTCTAAGTTTGGTTAAGCACTTCCAAAATCGACAAACTATTGGGTTGCCCAAAAAGTAATTGCGGATTTTTTAAAAGAAAGTAAATGCATTTTTAATAAAACTTAGAATGAACTTTAATCAAATATACTTTTTTCTAAAGCAAGCTAAAAGTAACAGCTGATAACTGACAGAAGAAAGAATGCAATCACAGAGTCACAAGCTGTGAAAAAATTTGTCAACGCCGACTATATGAAAATCCGCAATTACTTTTTGGGCAACCCAATAAAAAGCCATTTCGAGTCCCATATTGTCATTATCGTCCAATAAACCTATTTTAGGGGGTTTTGGGGTCGGGACGGCCACCCAGTTACTTGGATCCAAATATTAATATGAAATTCGTAGTCTACTCTTGAGCTATAGCTCCCATATATATGTTTGTCCAATTTTGAGAATTATTGCAATAAAGTGCTTATTTGTTACCCGATTCTCTTGTAATTTGACATAATGAATTTTGAAAAACTCTTAATATTCCTGGTGAATTTCAAAGAATTTGTTTTAGATTTAGATACAGCTGTCATATATGTATATCGCCCGAGTTTCACTTCTATAGCCACTGAACCGCTTTTATTGACTAATATTACCAAAATTGTGCACAACGCTTTCCTCGATTCCTACCATAGTATCTAAGAAGTTTGGTCAAAATCGATTCAGATTTAGATGTAGCTCCCATATCGTCAGTTTTTGGTTAATTCGCAATAATGTTGTCATTTGTCAACCGTAATATGATACGGGTTGCTTAATAACCCATCTGAAAACATCCGCTAAGGCTAAAATTAGTTCAGAATTAAATATAGCTCCCACTTTGTATACATAGAGTAGGTGTAGGGTTTTATAAAGTCTGCACCGCCCGACTTTTGCCTTTCCTTACTGGTTTTCTTTAATTTTGCAGACAAACTTAGATTTTTCATTTCTATTTGTTCTTTGTTGTTGCAAGTGTTGGTCGAATGCAAAATATTCTGCATAAATTGTTTCCCTTACTTCAAATAGGTATAAGGTGGTTTGCTGTTTTGGTTTCCCTCTGTCTTTTGTGAAACATTTTTTTTTTCAAGTTTTGTGGAGTGGTTATATTGTTGACAATGGCATCATCTTAAGAGTTAGATTTCGTGTTTTTAGGTTCTTTTCTTGCAATTTTTCTTTTAAGTTTAGTATGGCATTGTTGCCCTTTTTCTCATGTTCTACTAAATGCCAACTTCATCAGCTTCAGCATCATCATAATCATTACCATGGTACCATCATAGTCATACTCTAGAATGTTGGTTTTCTTTGCATAGTTTCTTTTATACTTTCTTTAATTTTTATACCCTCCACCATAAGATGGGGGGTATACTAATTTCGTCATTCTGATTGTAACTACTCGAAATATTCGTCTGAGACCCCATAATATATATATATTCTTGATCGTCGTGAAATTTTATGTCGATCTAGCTATGTCCGTCCGTCCGTCCGTCTGTCTGTCGAAAGCACGCTAACTTCCGAAGGAGTAAAGCTAGCCGCTTGAAATTTTGCACAAATACTTCTTATTAGTGTAGGTCGGTTGGTATTGTAAATGGGCCATATCGGTCCATGTTTTGATATAGCTGCCATATAAACCGATCTTGGGTCTTGACTTCTTGAGCCTCTAGAGTGCGCAATTCTTATCCGATTTGAATGAAATTTTACACGAAGTGTTT
The DNA here is from genome assembly GCF_963082655.1 of Stomoxys calcitrans. NCBI lineage: Eukaryota > Metazoa > Arthropoda > Insecta > Diptera > Muscidae > Stomoxys > Stomoxys calcitrans. The sequence continues at coordinate 28,062,030 of NC_081552.1, forward strand.
TGGTATAATATCCAACAATTGTGCCAAGTATGGTTCAAATCGGACCATAACCTGATATAGCTGCCATATAAACCGATCTTGGGTCTTGAATTCTTAAGCCTCTAGCGTGCGCAATTCTTATCCGATTGGAATGAAATTTTGCACAACGTGTTTTGTTATGATATCCAACAACTGTGCCAAGTATGATTCAAATCGGTTCATAATCTGGTATAGCTGTCATATAAACCGATCTTGGATCTTGACTTCTTGAGCCAAGCGATGGCGCAATTCTCATCCGATTTGGCTGAAATTTTGCATGAGATGTTTTGTTATGACTTCCAATAACTGTGCTTAGTATGGCGTAAATCGATATAGATCCTGATATAGCTGCCATATAAACTGATCTGGGATCTTGACTTCTCGAACCTCTAGAGGGCGCAATTCTCATCCGATTTGGCTGAAATTTTGTACAAGACCTTCTCTCATGACCTTCGACATACGTGTCTAGTATGGTCTGAATCGATCAATAGCTTGATACAGCTCCCATATAAACCTATCTCCCGATTTTGCTTCTTGAGCCCTTACAAGGCGCAATTCTTATCCGAATGAACTGAAATATTATACAATGACTTCTACAATGTCAATCAGCATTCAATTATGGTCCGAATCGGACTATAACTTGATATAGCACCAATAGGATAACAGTTCTTATTCAATATTCTATGATTGTCTAAAAAGAGATACTGCGCATAGAACTCGACAAATGCGATCAATGGTGGAGGGTATATAAGATTCGGCCGGGCCGAACTTAGCACGCTCTTACTTGTTGTTTTCTAATTTAGGAAATATACAGAAACAACATATACAACAAAACTTAACTTTATTTATTTTTATACCCTCCACCATTAGATGGGGGTATACTAATTTCGTCAATCTGTTTGTAACTACTCGAAATATTCGTCTGAGACCCCATAAAGTATATATATTCTTGATCATCGCGACATTTTATGTCGATCTAACCATGTCCGTCCGTCTGTCCGTCCGTCCGTCCGTCTGTCTGTCGAAAGCACGCTAACTTCCGAAGGAGTAAAGCTAGCCGCTTGAAATTTTGCACAAATACTTCTTATTAGAGTAGGTCGGTTGGTATTGTAAATGGGCCATATCGGTCCATGTTTTGATATAGCTGCCATATAAACCGATCTTGGGTCTTGACTTCTTGAGCCTCTAGAGTGCGCAATTCTTATCCGATTGGAATGAAATTTTGCACGACGTGTTTTTTTATGATATCCAACAACTGTGCCAAGTATGGTTCAAATCTGTTTATAACCTGATATAACCAGATCTGGGGACTTGAGTTCTTGAGCTTCTAGAGGGCGTAATTCCTATCCGATTTGGTTGAAAATTTTCATGAAGTATTTTATTCTTACTTTCAACAACTGTGTCAAAAAAGGTTTACATCGGTTCATAACCTGATATAGCTGACATATAAACTGATCTGGAATCTTTACTTCTTGAGCCTCTAGAGGTCGCAATTATTATCCGATTTGCCTGAAATTTTGTACGACGGATTTCTCATGACCATCAACATACGTGTTTATTACGGTCTGAATCGGTCTATAGCCCGATACAGCTCCCATATAAATCGATCTCTCTATTTTACTTCTTGAACCCCCAAAGGGCGCAATTCTTATTCGAATAGGCTGAAATTTTATACCGGACCATATCTTGATATAGCAAATCTTTTCTTATATCCTTTTTTGCCTTAGAAGAGATGCCGGGAGAAGAACTCGACAAATGCGATCTGTGGTGGAGGGTATGTAAGATTCGACCCGGCCGAACTTAGCACGCTTTTACATGTTTTTATGTTGTTTTGTGATCATTAAAAAAGAAATTGTCACATGAACGCAGACTTTATGGACTATGTGTATATGTAAACTACCTTTCGTCAAAATGCGGTGAAAAATGATTACCTTATGCCCCATAGCAGCTATATCGAAATATGTTCCAATTTGGACCAAATACTAATAAGTACAAGTCATTGTTCAATTGTGTATAATAAAATATTGGTCTTTTTAGTGGCTATATTTAAAAATAAACCGATATGAACCATAAACGACACGGAAGTCGAGAAGCCTAACATAATTTACTGTGTCAAATATCAGTGAAATCGGATTATTAATGCGTCTTTTATGGGGCCAAGACTTTAAATAGAGATATCGGTCTATATGTCAGCTATACCCAAATCTGGACCGATTTAGGCCAAGTTTCAGAAAATTGTCGAAGAGCCTAATACAATTTACTGTCCCAAATTTCGGCGACATGGGACAATAAATGCTCCTTTTATGGCCCCAAAACCTTAAATCGAGAGATCAGTCTATAGCGCAGCTATATCCAAATCTGGACCAATCTGAGCCAAATCGAAAAAGAATGTTGAAAGGTTTAACACAACTCGCTGTCCCTAATTTCGGCGACATCAGACAATAAATGCGCATTTAATGGGCCCAAGACCTTAAATCAAGAGATCAGTCTATATGGCAGCTATATCCAATTCTGGACCGATCTGTGCCATATTTCAGAAAGATGTCGAAGGGCCTAACATAACTCACTGTCCACTTCAGCAATATCGGATAATAAATGTGGCTTTTATGGGCCTAAGACCCTAAATCGGCGGATTGGTCTATATGGGGGCTATATCAAGATATAGTCGGATATAGCCCATATTCGAACTTAACCAGTTTATGGACAAAAAAAAAAGAATCAATGCAAAGTTTCAGCTCAATATCTATATTTTTGAAGACTGTAGCGAGATTTCAACAGATAGAAGGACGAACATGGCTAGATCGTCTTAAATTTGTACCCTGATCAAGAATATATATACTTTATAGGGTAGGAAAGGATATTTCGATGTGTAGCAAACGGAATGACAAAATGAATATACCGCCATCCTTCGGTGGTAGGTATAAAAATAATAAACAATAAATGTTAAATATTTCAAAATAATAAGTTTGACCAAATTTAACGACAAGCTATCAACGTTCTGCTTAAATGATGCAGCTTATTGCTCCTCTCATGGCGAAACAATTAAGGGTTGTCTCATTGGTTTAACAACCACAAATCATATAGTGCAATCCGCCATATCATCATCAAGATGTCATTTCAAAATTGGCATTGTTTTAAACACAACCAAAGAAACTTGCCTCGTATGTGTGCCAGTTAAATGAGAGAAAGTGAAACTCAAACAAAGAGAACGTACAAAAAATGGGATAGTTTGCTGAGAATAAAAACACAGAACTGACATTTTAATACCGTCACACTGGCCGACAGTTTTCAGTTGTTCGCGTAAGCCCACCTTCATTAATCGATCATGTTCTCCTCCGAACTTTATTAAAATCGATCGAAAATCCGATTTTGAATGAATGATGTCCGGTTGAAATTGCATCCAACTTGCTCTCAAAGATAAAAGTCTGCCAACTAATATTATTTTGAACACATTTCCATACTTAAGGTGGGTATTAAGTACCTTTCATTATTTTCTTGTAAAAAGATTTTTTTTTAGGAAGAAATTTAAAAAAAAAAAGTAAATTTTAAAATTTTTGAAAAAATATTTCACATTTTTGAAAAAATATAGAATAAATGCTGCTTGCTATTGACTGATAGATTGCGATCCTAACTCATTATGAGCTCCCTATCAATTGCCTTAAATACTGTATTGTGAAATTCCAAGGAAAAAGCGAAATGGTTTCATTTGAAATAATAATAATAAATGCGCTTTTTATGGCCCCAAAACCTAAAACCGAGAGATCGGTCTATATGGCAGCTATATCCAAATCTAGACCGATCAGTGCGATAATGCAGAAGTATGTCAAGGGGCTTGACTTAACTCACGGTCCCAAATTTCGGCGACATCGGACAATGAATGAGTTTTTTTTGGGCCCAAAACCATAAATCAAGAAATCGGTCTATATGGCAGCTATATCCAAATCTGAACCGATCTAAGCCAAATTGACGGAGGATCTCGAAGGGCCTAACACAACTCACTGTCCCAAATTTCAGCCTAAGGCAACTCACTATCCTAAATTTCAGCAAAATCGGATAATAAATGTGGCTTTTATGGGCCTAAGACCCTAAATTTGAAGATCGGTCTATATGGCAGCTATATCCAAATCTAGACTGATCTGAGCCAAATTGACGGAGGATGTCGAAGGGCCTAAGACAACTCACTGTCCCAAACTTCAGAAAAATCGGATAATAAATGTGGCTTTTATGGGCCTAAGACCTTAAATCGAGAGATCGGTCTATATGGCAGCTATATCCAAATCTAGACCCATCTGAGCCAAATTGACGGAGGATGTCGAAGGGCCTAACACAACTGACTGTCCCAAATTTCAGCCTAAGACAGCTCACTGTTCTAAATTTCAGCAAAATCGGATAATAAATGTGGCTTTTATGGGCCTAAGACCTTAAATCGAGAGATCGGTCTATATGGCAGCTATATCCAAATCTAGACTGATCTGAGCCAAATTGACGGAGGATGTCGAAGGGCCTAACACAACTCACTGTCCCAAATTTCACCAAAATCGGATAATAAATGTGGCTTTTATGGGCCTAAAACCATAAATTGGAGGATCGGTCTATATGGCAGCTATATCCAAATCTGCACCGATCTAAGCCAAATTGACGGAGGATGTCGAAGGGCCTAACACAACTGACTGTCCCAAATTTCAGCCTAAGACAGCTCACTATTCTAAATTTCAGCAAAATCGGATAATAAATGTGGCTTTTATGGGCCTAAGACCTTAAATCGAGAGATCGGTCTATATGGCAGCTATATCCAAATCTAGACTGATCTGAGCCAAATTGACGGAGGATGTCGAAGGGCCTAACACAACTCACTGTCCCAAATTTCAGCAAAATCGGATAATAAATGTGGCTTTTATGGGCCTAAGACCCTAAATCGGCCGATCGGTCTATATGGGGGCTATATCAAGATATAGTCCGATATAGCCCATCTTCGAACTTAACCTGCTTATGGACAAAAAAAGAATCTGTGAAAAGTTTCAGCTCAATATCTCTATTTTTAAAGGCTGTAGCGTGATTTCAACAGACAGACGGACAGACGGACGGACATGTCTAGATTGTCTTAGATTTTTACGCTCATCAAGAATATATATACTTTATAGGGTCGGAAATGGATATTTCGATGTGTTGCAAACGGAATGACATAATAAATATACCCCCATCCTTCGGGGGTGGGTATAAAAATATGAAGTTTTAAATTAGACCATTTATGACTACTTTTAGTCATATTAGTAAATTTTAATTTAATTTAAAACAAGTAAAAAGGCATTAAGTTCGGCCGGGCCGAACATTGGATACCCACCACCTCGGGTATATATGTAAACCGCCTTTCATCAAAATTCGGTGAAAAATTCATAACTTAGGTCCCATATCAGTTATATTAAAAAATGTTCCGATTTGGACCAAATACTAATAAGTAAAGTAGATATATCTAAAAATAAACCGATCTGAACCACATACGACACGGATGTCGAAAAGCCTAACATAAGACTGTCAAATTTCAGTGATATCGGATTATAAATGCGAATTTTATGGGGCCAAGACATTAAATCGAGATATCGGTCTACATATCCAAATCTGGACCGATTTGGGCCAAGTTGCATAAAAATGTCGAAGAGCCTAACGCAAAGCACTGTCCCAAATTTAAGCGAAATTGTACAATAAATGCCTCTTTTATGGGCCCAAAACCTTAAATTGAGATATCGGTCTATATGGCAGCTATATTCAAATCTAGACCGATCTGGGCACAATTGAAGAAGGACGTCGAAGAGCCTAACTAAACTCACTGTCTCAAATTTCAGCGACATCAGACAATAAATGCGTCTTTTATGGCCCCAAAACCTAAAACCTAGATATCGGTCTATATGGCAGCTATATCCAAATCTGGACCGATCTGTGCGATATTGCAAAAGTATGGCTAGCGGCTTAATTTAACTCACTGTCACGAATTTCAGCGACATCGGACAATAAATGACCATTTTATGGGCCCAAAACCTTAAATCAGGAAATCGGTCTATATGGCAGCTATATCCAAATCAGAACCGATCTGTGCCAAATTGAAGACAGATGTCGAAGGGAATAAGACAACTCACTGTCCCAAACTTCAGCACAATCGGATAATAAATGTGGCTTTTATGGGCTTAAGACCCTTAATCGGAGGATCGGTCTATATGGCAGCTATATCCAAATCTGGACCGATCTGGGTCAAATTGACGAAGAATGTCGATGGGCCTAACACAATTCACTGTGTCAAATTTCATCAAAATCGGATAATAAATATGGCTTTTGTGGGCCTAAGACCCGAAATCGAAGGATCGGTCTATATGGTAGCTATATCCAAATCTAAACCGATTTAGGCAAAATTGACGAAGGAAGTCGAAGGGCCTAACACAACTCCCTGTCCCAAATTTCAGCAAAATCGGATAATGTATGTGGCTTTTATGGGCTTAAGACCCTAAATCGGACGATCGGTCTATATGGCAGCTATATCCAAATCTGCACCGATCTAAGCCAAATTGACGAAGGATGTCGATGGACCTAACACAATTCACTGTCCCGAATTTCATCAAAATCGGATAATAAATTTGGCTTTTGTGGCCCTTAGACCCTAAATCGGAGGATCGGTCTATATGGCAGCTATATCCAAATCTGGACCGATCTGAGCCAAATTGACGAAGGATGTCGAAGGGCGTAGCACAACTCACTGTCCCAAATTTCAGCAAAATCGGATAATAAATGTGGCTTTAATGGGCTTAAGACCCTAAATCGGACGATCGGTCTATATAGTAGCTATATCCAAATCTGGACCGATCTAAGCCAAATTGACGAAGGATGTCGATGGGCCTAACACAATTCACTGTCCCGAATTTCATAAAAATCGGATAATAAATGTGGCTTTTTTGGGCCTAAGACCCTAAACCGGAGGATCGGTCTATATGGCAGCTATATCCAAATCTGAACCAATCTAAGCCAAATTGACGGAGGATGTCGAAGGGCCTTACACAACTCACTGTCCCAAATTTCAGAAAATCGGATGATAAATGTGGCTTTTATTGGCCTAAGATCCTAAATCGGCGGATCGGTCTATATGGGGGCTATATGAAGATATAGTCCGATATTGCCCATCTTCGAACTTAAACTGCTTATGGACAAAAAAAAAAGAATCTGTGCAAAATTTCAGCTCAAAATTAATATACCCCCATCCGTCGGTGGTGGGTATAAAAATTTCTGTAAGCTAAACTGTTCGAAAATAAGTTTGTCAAAATACTTACGCCGAGTACTGTATTTTCGGATTTTCACTTTCAACTGTGGTCTAACGCATTAATCAACCAATATTCTCAAAGTTTTGCACAACTATTTCGCGGATTACTCTTATAATATGTACGAATTTTAGTTGAAATTTCTTACTTAAATTTTATGTAAATTTTAGTTTCGAGGATTTAGCCTGCAAAGATAATGTGGTGTAGGGTATCAAAAGGTCGGCCTCGACCGATTTTAGCCCGTCCTTAATTGTCTTCTCATTACAATATTTTAATTCATTTGAAGTTTTTGTTTGGTTAAATTTTTATACCCTCCACCATAAGATGGGGGTATACTAATTTCGTCATTCTGATTGTAACTACTCGAAATATTCGTCTGAGACCCCATAAAGTATATATATTCTTTTATGTCGATCTAGCCATGTCCGTCCGTCTGTCTGTCGAAAGCACGCAAACTTCCGAAGGAGTAAAGCCAGCCGCTTGAAACTTTGCACAAATACTTCTTATTAGTGTAGGTCAGTTGGTATTGTAAATGGGCCATATCGGTCCATGTTTTGATATAGCTGCCATATAAACCGATCTTGGGTCTTGACTTCTTGAGCCTCTAGAGTGCGCAATTCTTATCCGATTGGAATGAAACTTTGCACGACGTGTTTTGTTATGATATCCAATAACTGTACCAAGTATGATTCAAATCGGTCCATAACCTGATATAGCTGTCATATAAACCGATCTTGGGTCTTGACTTCTTGAGCCTCTAGAGTGCGCAATTCTTATCCGATTGGCATGAAATTTTGCACGACGTGTTTTGTTACGATATCCAACAACTGTGCCAAGTACTATTCAAATCGGTCTATAACCTGATATAGCTGCATATAAACCGATCTGGGGTCTTGACTTCTTGAGCCTCTAGAGTGCGCAATTCTTATCCGATCGGAATGAAATTTTGCACGACGTGTTTTGTTATGATATCCAACAACTGTGCCAATTATGGTTCAAGTCGGTCCATAACCTTATATAGCTGTCATATAAACCGATCTTGGGTCTTGACTTCTTGAGCCTTTAGAGTGCGCAATTCTTATCCGATTGGAATGAAATTTTGCACGACGTGTTTTGTTATTATATCCAACAACTGTGCCGAGTATTGTTCAAATCTGTTTATAACCTGATATAGCTGCCATATAAACCGATCTGGGGTCTTGACTTCTTGAGCCTCTAGAGTGCGCAATTCTTATCCGATTGGAATGAAATTTTGCACGACGTGTTTCGTTGCGATATCCAACAACTGTGCCAAGTATGGTTCAAATCGGTTCATAACCTTATATAGCTGCCATATAAACTGACCTTGGGTCTTGACTTCTTGAGCCTCTAGAGTGCGTAATTCTTATCCAATTTGAATGAAATTTTGCACGTAGTATTTTGTTATGATATCCAACAACTGTGCCAAATATGGTTCAAATCGGTTCGGTTGACTTCTTGAGCTTCTAGAGGGCGCAATTTCTATCCGATTTGGCTGAAATTTCGCAAGACGTTTTTATACCCTCCACCATAAGATGGGGGGTATACTAATTTCGTCATTCTGTTTGTAACTACTCGAAATGTTCGTCTGAGACCCCATAAAGTATATATATTCTTGATCGTCGTGACATTTTATGTCGATCTTGCCATGTCCGTCCGTCTGTCCGTCCGTCTGTCTGTCGAAAGCACGCTAACTTCCGAAGGAATAAAGCTAGCCGATTGAAATTTTGCACAAATACTTCTTATTAGTGTAGGTCGGTTGGTATTGTAAATGGACCATATCGGTCCATGTTTTGATATAGCTGCCACATAAACCGATCTTGGGTCTTGACTTCTTGAGCCTCTAGAGTGCGCAATTCTTATCCGATTGGAATGAAATTTTGTGCGGCGTGTTTTTCTATGATATCCAACAACTGTGCCAAGTATGGTTCAAATCGGTCCATAACCTGATATAGCTGCCATATAAACCGATCTTGGGTCTTGACTTCTTGAGCCTCTAGAGGGCGCAATTCTTATCCGATTGGGATGAAATTTTGTACGACGGATTTTCTCATGACCATCTCGATCGATCTCTCTATTTTACTTCTTGAGCCCACAAAGAGCGCAATTCTTATTCGAATTGACTGACATTTTACACAGGTCTCCAACATAAATATAATTTAATTGTGGTCCAAACCGGACAATATCTTAATATCGCTCTAATCGCAGAGCAAATCTTTTCTTATATCCTTTTTTTTGCCTAAGAAGAGATGCCGGGAAAAGAACTCGACAAATGCGATCCATGGTGGAGGGTATATAAGATTCGGCCCGGCCGAACTTAGCACGTTTTTACTTGTTTAAACCTCACATTGCAATGGTCAGTAAAAGTCCTTCTTGGGGTGTGAAGGACCCCCAGAGACTTAGTCCCAAAAGTGAAAGTCAATTTCGTGCTCTATTCCCAAAGACCTTCCATTTAAAGAACATATTGCCATGGTCCGTAATTATGTTCGAGGGGTTTTCCGTTTGCCGAGTTTTGGGGGTGGGCGGTCGTCCTAGGCACCCCACCCCCGATTTTGATACCAATTTTTGCAGTGCAAAAAAAATTACCTTAAATCGCCCTACTACGCAAGGGGAAGGTTGCCCGCATCGTCACATAACAAAATATGAAGTACCCTATGTTCACCACGGGTCCACCTTGCACCTTTTGTGAAAATTTCAAGAAAATCTATTAAACCATGTAAAACTTTTGAAACACGGTAAACTTTATTTGTGTACCCACACATTAATTACATCACAGAGTGTCCTTTTGGGTCATTATAATTCATCGACTGTTTTGGCGTGGCAGAATAATGAGATTAGATGAGTCTTATATAGCTATGATAGAGTAAAATTCTTATTTGGGGGTCTTTTTGGGGTTGGGGCGACCCGCAAATACGTAGACATCATTTTTTAAGTCATACTTGTAATTAACTCCCGAATACATTTTGTTTGAGTCCCATATTTATATGTACGTCCAATATGTTTGTTTGGGGAACTTTTGGGGTTGGAGTGGCCCCTGGGTTCCTTGGAACCAACTTTTAATACCATATTCGTATTTGACTCTCCAATACCTTTCATTTGATACCCATATCGTCCCTATCGGCCAACCTTGCTTTTGGGTGGTGTTTTTGGGGTGACGGGGGAGGGTCGGCTCCTTCCAATATCAACAAATTATATAGCCTATTCCTCCTTCCTGACCATATTCGTAATCGTCCAATATGCCTATTTGAAGGTGTTTTGGGGTCGGGGCAGCCCCCTAGGTACGCGGACCCACACTTTGATATCAAATTTGTAATCTACTCCCGAAAACCTTTCATTTGAGGTAAGGGGGAGGGACCGCCCCCTTGAGATATCAAAAAATTGTTTAGCCTATTGCTCCTTCCGGACCACTCCCCACAATCTGTGAACATTTGAAAGAAATCGGTTCAGCGGTTCTTGAGTCTAAACGGAGCAAACAAATTTACAAACCCACAAACAAACAAACTACATACAAACATACCCATATTGTCCTTATAGGTCCTCTTTTGGTTTTGGGTGGTGTTTTTGGGGTAACGAGGGTTGGGTTCGCCCCCTTTCGGTATCAACAAATTATTACGCCTATTCCTACTTCGTGACCATATTCGCAATTGTTTGTTCCATATAGACTCAGAAACGGCTGAACCGATTGTCTTGAAATTTTCACAGATTGTGGGGAGTGGTCCGGAAGGAGCAATAGGCATAATGGCCCGTGGTGAAAATAGGTTACCACATTTTTTGATATCTGAAGGGGGGCGGACCCTCCCCCTTACCCTAATTTTTAGAAACGCCAGATCTCAGAGATGGTTTGTGCGCTCATATAGTACACTAAAAATAAAAATTTGGTATACAAATTTTGGATGGGGTACCTAGGGGGGCTGCCCCAACCTAAAACTTACCAAACATATATTTAGACCAATCACGACAATATGGGACTTAAATGAAAGGTATTTAGGATAAGAAAACGTATCTGATATCCAATTGTCGGACCAAGTGCTAGAGGGACCACCCCAAGCCCCAAAACACCCCTAAATCCGACATATGTAACGACCATGGCAATATGGGACTCCAATGAAAGGTATTTGTGAGTTAAATACGAATCTGATATCCAAATGTGGGCCCACGTTTCTGGGGGTCCTTCCCTTTCCCAAAACCACCCCCCAAACTGGACTTATTTACTGACCATGGGAATATGGGGCTTAAATAAAAGGTATTTAAATGTAGAATACGAATCTAATATCCAAATATGGGACCAAGTGTTTGGGGGGCCACCTCTCACCAAACACAATCCCCAAACAAATGACAAATTTACGACCATAGCAATATGGGGCTCAAATGAAATGTCTATGGGAGTAAAGTGTACGGGAAAAGTGTCCCCACCACACAACCCATTGAAGTATTTTCTGACTAATACAATATGAGGCACAAATAGAGGGGTTTTAAAGTGGAATACGAATCCGATATATATTTTCAAGGCTAACTCACTGAGTGGCCGCCAATCCCACAAAACACCCCCCAAGCCGGTCATGTTTGCGGATTGTGGAAATATGGGGCTCAAATTAAAGGTATGTGGGAGTAGACCACATGTCTGATATCAATATTAGGGACCAACTGTCTAGGGGACGTCCCACCACCATAACAACCCCCAAATAGGCCGTATTTGCTCACCAAGACAATTTTGGTCTTAGTTCATAGTTTTTAGGGGCAATACCCCAAACCGGACATATATGCTGACTTTGCAATAAGGAGTTTAAATAAGATTAGAAAAGGAATTTGATATCCAATTTTGAGGGCAATGGCAATATGGGGTACAGCTAAATGATATATAGACATATGAGAATAGAGCACGTTGCTGATATATTCTCCGGGCTTAGTGTTTGGAGGATCACCCCAATCCCCAAAACACTCCTAAATCATGGACATTTACCGACCATGTCAATGTGGAGCTTAAATGAAAGGTATTGGAGGGTAGAGCAAGAATTGATACCCATTTTCGAGACCAATTTTCTGGGGGTTTACCCCTTTCCCAAAATACCCCACAAACAGCAATTTTTTTGTGACCATCGCAATATGGGACTCAAATAAAGGTATTTGGGAGTAGAATACGAATTTGATATCCAAATTTAGGATCATGTTTTAGGGCATCACCCCTTCCCAAAAGGGTTAAAACTTTTCGACCATGCCAATATGTGGCTCAAATGAAAAGTATTTGAGATTAGAAAACGAATTTGATAACCTATTTTGGGGCCATGTGTTTGGGGGATGCCTCATCCTGTAAACTTCTATTAAGCCAATGACAAAATGGGGTTTAAATAAATGGTATTTGAGAGAAGAGCACGATGCTGATATTTTTTCAGGGCCAAGTATCTGGGGGACCACCTCTGCCCCGAAAACACTACTAAATCAGACATCATTAGAATATCGGGCTGAAATGAAGTATTTTAAGAATGGAGTATACCTTACATCCAAACTTAAATTCGTAGACCAATAAAGATCATGTGGGATTCAGATAAAGGTACTTATATTGTTAACTGTTAGTCAAGTTAGCATGGTATTTCACTAAAAGATCTTTAATTGTCGAAAATAAATATTCCAAGGAAACTTTTGTTCCATATAAAGTAAAAGAAGGCGCAGCGGAGCGCGCCCGTTTCAGCTAGTCTTATGTATAACAAGTAAAAGCGTGCTAAGTTCGGCCGGGCCGAATCTTATATACCCTCCACCACGGATGGCATTTGTCGAGTTCTTTTCCCGGCATCTCTTCTTAGGCAAAAAAAAAGGATATAAGAAAAGATTTGCTCTGCTATTAGAGCGATATCAAGATATGGTCCAGTTTGGACCACAATTAAATTATATGTTGGAGACCTGTGTAAAATGTCAGCCAATTCGAATAAGAATTGCACCCTTTGTGGGCTCAAGAAGTAAAATAGAGAGATCGATTTAAATGGGAGCTGTATCGGGTAATAGACCGATTCAGACCATAATAAACAGGTATGTTAATGGTCATGAGAGAATCCGTCGTACAAAATTTCAGGCAAATCGGATAATAATTGCGACCTCTAGAGGCTCAAGAAGTCAAGATCCCAGATCGGTTTATATGACAGCTATATCAGGTTATGAACCGACTTGTACTTTATTTGACATAGTTGTTGAAAGTAACAATAAAAAACGTCTTGCGAAATTTCAGCCAAATCGGAGAGAAATTGCGCCCTCTAGAATCCCAAGAAGTCAAGACCCAAGATCGGTTTATATGACAGCTATATAAGGTTATGGACCGATTTGAACCATACTTGGCACAGTTGTTGGATATCGTAACAAAACACGTCGTTCAAAATTTCATTCCAATCGGATAAAAATTGCGCACTCTAGAGGCTTAAGAAGTCAAGACCCAAGATCGGTTTATATGGCAGCTATATCAGGTTATGGACCGATTTGAACCATACTTGGCACAGTTGTTGGATATCGTAACAAAACACGTCGTGCAAAATTTCATCCCAATCGGATAAGAATTGCGCACTCTAGAGGCTCAAGAAGTCAAGACCCAAGATCGGTTTATATGGCAGCTATATCAAAACATTTACCGATATGGCCCATTTACAATACCAACCGACCTACACTAATAAGAAGTATTCGTGCAAAATTTCAAGCGGCTAGCTTTACTCCTTCGGAAGTTAGCGTGCTTTCGACAGATAGATGGACGGACGGACGGACAGACGGACGGACATGGCTAGATCGACATAAAATTTCACGACGATCAAGATCATATATACTTTATGGGGTCTCAGACGAATATTTCGATTAGTTACAATCAGAATGACGAAATTAGTATACCCCCCATCTTATGGTGGAGGGTATAAAAATCAATTTGTGTTTGTTTGTAGGTTTGTTTGTTTGTATGGTTGTGTGTTCCTTATAGACTCAGAAACGGCTGAACCGATTTTCTTGAAATTTTCACAGATGGTGCATAGTGATCCTGTGGTGAAAATAGGGTACTACTACGTTTGTTGATATCTGAAGGGGCGAAATTTTATGTGCTCTCATATAGTACCCTAAAAATAAAAATTTGGTATCCAAATTTCGGATGGGGTACCTAGGGGGCCGCCCCACCCTAGAACCTACCAAGTGCTAGTGGGACCACCCTAACCCTCAAAACGCCCATAAATAGGACATATTTACCGACCATTGCAATATGGGACTCAAATGAAAGGTAGTTACTAGTAGAATACGAATCGGATATCCAAATGTGGGACCACGTTTCTGGGGGTCCACCCCTTCCCCAAAACACCCCTTAAACTGGACTTATTTACTGACCATGGGAATATGGGGCTCAAATAAAAGGTATTTGAGTGTAGAATTAGAATCTGATATCCAAATATGGGACCAAGAGTTTGGGGGGCCGCCCCTCCCCATAAACATCCCCCAAAGGGGAAAAATTTACGACCATAGCCATATGGGGCTCAAATTTAAGGTCTTTGGGAGTAAACTACGAATCTGGTATCAATATTTGGGAAAAGTGTCTATGGGGCCGCCCCACCCCAACAACACCACCCAAATAGTAAGTATTTGCTGACTTTTGCAATAAGAGGGTTTTTAGAGTGGAACATCCGAATCACAATTTCAGTAAAATTTTCCTTAATAACAAAAATTTCATGTTTATAATACACCTTAGGATAAAAATTAGTCCAACCCAGGAGCAAAATTGTAATGAAATTCTTTGTTAAATCAAAATGTTAATGACTTTTTTTTAACCAATGTTAATGAAACTTTTTCTCAAGGCAAAAATTTCGGCGTAACATTCTCTAATGACAAAACTTCAAGCAGGGCCGAAATAATTTTTTATTGACAAAATTTTTATTTTAAATACGGCCGAATGGGATGTATGTCCGGTTGATGGTTTTTATACCCACTTCCGAAGGATGCGGGTATATTCATTTTAACATTCCGTTTGCAACACATCGAAATATCCATTTCCGAACCTATAAAGTATATATATTCTTGATCAGCGTAAAAATCTAAGACGATCTAGCCATGGCTGTTGCTTTCTGTTGCAATCACGCTACAGCCTTTAAATTAGCGATATTGAGCTTAAAACTTTGCACAGAATATTTTTTTGTCCATAAGGTTAAGTTTGAAGATGGACTATATCTATATAGCCCCCATATAGACCGATTTGGGACAGTGAGTCATGTTAGGCCACTCAATATCCTTCTTCAATTTGGACCAGATTTGGATATAACTGTCATATAGACCTATCTCTCGATTTAAGGTCTTGGGCCCATAAAAGGCGCATTTATAATTTCATTTCGCTGAAATTTGACACATTGATTTATGTAAGGTTTTTCGACATCCGTGGCGTATATGGTTCAGATCGGTTTATATTTGGATATGGCTACCAAAAAGAGCAATATTTTCTTGTACAAAATTGAACAATGAATTGTTTGTGCAAATCGGACCATATTCCGAGATAGCCATAGCAGCATAAATTATGCAGGGCATAAATTATGCATTTTTCACCGGACTATGACGAAAGGTGGTTTACATATATAACTGTGGTGGTGGGTATCCAAAGTTCGGCCCGCCTTTTTACTTGTTTTTTTTTTTTGTTCTGGTCGCATATGGCTTTTTCTTGGGTTCGGCAGTCGCCAGTATATTTTCCTACATTTGGGTATTAAATTTTAACTCTAATCCGGTCTGCCAACATGTACGTTTGAGAGTCAGTCTCTCAGACACTTGGCAAAGACATTTTCTTCGAATACCTTATTGTCGCGTTATAAATGTGCCATTAAAGCGCTTGAAGCCTGATATTAATCTCAAATACACACTACCCTGTCAAAGACTTTTCATTCAAGTCCAATTTTATTGCGTAGTTTTCTTCCTAAGGCAGTTTATTTCATGTCTATCGATGGACATATAGCCTCGCTTTGTGGGTTGTTCGGGGTGGGGCGGCCCCTAATAAAGCCTTGGACCAAATTTTTTATATGAGAGTTATGCTTTCATTTCAAATACCTTTAATTTGATACCAATTGTTCCAAGCGGCTTATACGCCCTGTTGGGGGGTTTTTAGGGTACGGGTGACGCCCCAGATACCTAGGAATCAATTTGTATATCAGATTTGTACTGAACTTTCAAATACCTTTCATTTGATACCTATATTGCCATATGGTGCTATTCGTTTTTTTTTTTGTTTGCCTCACGACACTTGGGGCAAATTTGTATACAAAGTTCGAACTTAACTCTAAAATACCCTTCATTTGATTTTCATATTGTCCCAATCGGTAAACAAGTCCGTTTGAGTGGCTATTGTGGTGAATTATTTGACCCCAAAGTTTCATAACATTTTTGTGTTTTTGAGTTACCATAAGCTTGTGAGTAAAGAAAATTTTGCATGAATCGGTGTACCCATCTCCGAGATTTTGGGTTTTTGAAAAATGGGGAGAGGTCCGGAGATCTGATTCGTACTCTATTGGCATACATCTTCTTTCTATACCCTCCACCATAGGATGGGGGTATACTAATATCGTTAATATGTTTGTAACACCTCGAAATATGTGTCTTAGAACCCATAAAGTATATATATTCTTGATCGCCATGTCATTTTAAGTCGATCTAGCCATGTCCGTCCCTCTGTCTATAGAAGGCTCTCTAGCTTTCGAAGAAGTAAAGCTAGGCGCTTGAAATTTTGCACAAATAATTTTTAATTGGGTAGGTTGGTTGGGATTGTAAATGGACCAAATCGGTCCATGTTTGATATAGCTGACATATAAACCGATCTTGGGTCTTGACTTAATGAGCCTCTAGAGGGCGCAATTCTCGTCTGATTTGATTGACATTTTGCACGTGCTGTTTTGGTATCACTTCCAACAACTGTGCTAAGTATTGTTGAAATCGGTTCATAACCTGATATATCTGCCATATAAACCGATCTTGGGTCTTGACTTCATCAGCTTTTACATTTGGCTGTAATTTTGCACGTGGTGCGTTGGTATCACTTCCAACAACTGTGCTATGTATGATTCAAATTGGTTCATAATATGGTATAGCTGCCATATAAACCGAACTTGTATCTGGCTTCTTGAGCCGCTGGAGGGCGCAATTCTCATCAGATTTGGCTGAAATTTTCCACGAGGTGTTTTGTTATGACTTCCAATAACTGTGCAAAATATGACCCTAATCGGTATATAACCTGATATATTTTTCTAATAAACCGATCTGGGATCTTGACTTCTAAAGCCTTTAGAGGGTGCAATTCTCATCCGATTTGGCAGAAAATTTGTACAACGGCCTCTCTCATGACTTTCAACATACGTGTTCAATATGGTCTGAATCAATTAGTAGCTTGATACAGCTCCCATATAAACCGATCTTTCGATTTTGCTTCTTGAGCCCATACAAGGCGCAAATCTTATCTGAATGGACTGAAATATTACACAATGACTTCTACAATGTTCAGCATTCAATTCATTTATGGTCCGAATCGGACTATAACTTGATATAGTTCCAATCACATAACAGTTCTTATTCATTATTCTTTGTTTGCCTAAAAAGAGATACCGCGCAAAGAACTCGATGGTTTTTTTATAACGCAATGGGGCCGGACCCTCCCCTTAACCCAAAAAAAAGTATACCAATATTTGACTCGAATGAAAGGTATTCGGGAGTAGAATGCAAATATGATATCAGAAATTGGATCCAAGTAACTGGGGGCCGCCCCGACCCCAAAAATAAATTTATTGGACGATAATGACAATATGGGACTCGAATGAAAGGTATTCGGGAGTAGACTACGAATGTAGTCAGGAAAGAGGCATATGCTTTATACTTTCTTGATATCGGAAGGGGAGCTCACCCTCCCCCTCACCACAAAACTACAATCCAAAAATAAAAGTGGACCTATCGTTACAATATGGGACTCAAATGAAAGGTATTTAGAAATAGAATACGACTTTTATATCAAACAAGTAAAAGCGTGCTAAGTTCGGCCGGGCCGAATCTTATATACCCTCCACCATGGATCGCATTTGTCGAGTTCTTTTCCCGGCATCTCTTCTTAGGCAAAAAACAAGTAAAAGCGTGCTAAGTTCGGCCGGGCCGAATCTTATATACCCTCCACCATGGATCGCATTTGTCGAGTTCTTTTCCCGGCATTTCTTCTTAGGCAAAAAAGGATATAAGAAAAGAGTTGCTCTGCTATTAAAACGATATCAAGATATGGTCCGGTTCGGACCACAATTAAATTATATGTTGGAGACCTGTGTAAAATTTCAGCCAATTCGTATAAGAATTGCGCCCATTGGGGCTCACGAAGTAAAATAGAGAGAACGATTTATATGGGATCTGTATCGGGCTATAGACCTATTCAGACCATAATAAACACGTTTGTTGATGGTCTTGAGAGGATCCGTCGTACAAAATTTCAGGCATATCGGATAATAATTGCGACCTCTAGGGGTCAAGAAGTCAAGATCCGAGATCGGTTTATATGGCAGCTATATCAGGTTATGAATCGATTTGAACCATACTTGGCACAGTTGTTGGATATCATAGCAAAACACATCGTGCAAAATTTCATTCCAATCGGATAAGAATTGCGCACTCTAGAGGCTCAAGAAGTCAAGACCCAAGATCGGTTTATATGGCAGCTATATCAGGTTATGAACCGATTTGAACCATACTTGGCACAGTTGTTGGATATAATAACAAAACACGTCGTGCAAAATTTCGTTCCAATCGGATAAGAATTGCGCACTCTAGAGGCTCAAGAAGTCAAGACCCAAGATCGATTTATATGGCAGCTATATCAGGTTATTAACCGATTTGAACCATACTTGGCACAGTTGTTGGATATCATAAGAAAACACGTCGTGCAAAATTTCATCCCAATCGGTTAAGAATTGCGCCCTCTAGAGGCTCAAGAAGTCAAGACCCAAGATCGGTTTATATGGCAGCCATATCAGGTTATAAACTGATTTGAACCGTACTTGGCACAGTTGTTGGATATCATAAAAAAACACGTCGTGCAAAATTTCATTCCAATCGGATAAGAATTGCGCACTCTAGAGGCTCAAGAAGTCAAGACCCAAGATCGGTTTATATGGCAGCTATATCAAAACATGGACCGATATGGCCCATTGACAATACCAACCGACCTACACTAATAAGAAGTATTTGTGTAAAATTTCAAGCGGCTAGCTTTACTCCTTCGGAAGTTAGCGTGCTTTCGACAGACAGACGGACGGACGGACATGGCTAGATCGACATAAAATTTCACGACGATCAAGAATATATATACTTTATGGGGTCTCAGACGAATATTTCGAGTAGTTACAATCAGAATGACGAAATTAGTATACCCCCCATCTTATGGTGGAGGGTATAAAAATTGGTACAAGTAATGAAATGAAAGGAATTAGGGAGTAGTACGAATATGACATAAAAATTAGGTCCATGTAATTGATGGTCGCTCTACCCCCAACAAGCCCCCCAAATGGGAGTATAACTCGATCATAGCTTGATGAAACTCAAATAAAAGGCATTTGGGAGCAGATAACGAATAGAACATTAAATTTTGTGTCAAAGAATCAAATAACCTATTGGAGGCGATTTTAGGAGGTAAAGCATTATACCTCCTCAGTAAATAATTGCTGTTTGTGGGGTATTATGGAAAACGGGTAGACTCCCAGTGGTCGGTAAATATGCATGTTTTAGGGGTGTTTTAGGGAGTGGGGTGGTCCCCCAATCACTAAGCCCTGAAAATATATCAGCATCATGCTCTATTCTCATATATCTATATATCATATATTTGAACCCCATATTGCGATTGGCCTCGATATTTGATATTGAATCAAAATCACACCACCCATCTCCGACATCTGACGTTTCTGAAAATTTGGGTATGGGGGAGGGTCCGCCCCCCTTTCAGATATAAAAAAACTTAGTATCCTATTTTCACCATGGGATCATTATGCACCATCTGTGAAAATTTCAAGAAAATCGGTTCAAATCGGTTCTATAAGGAACACACAAACGCAAATTGATGTTTATACCCACCACCGTAGGATAGAGGGTATATTTATTTAGTCATTTCGTTTGCAACAGATCGAAATATCAATTTCCGACCCTACAAAGTATATATTGGGTTGCCCAAATAGTAATTGCGGATTTTTTAAAAGAAAGTAAATGCATTTTTAATAAAATTTAGAATGAACTTTACTCAAATATACTTTTTTAACACTTTTTTTCTAAAGCAAGCTAAAAGTTACAGCTGATAACTGACCAAAGAAAGAATGCAATTACAGAGTCAGAAGCTGTGAAAAAATTTCTCAACGCCGACTATATGAAAAATTCGTAATTACTTTTTGGGCAACCCAATATATTTCGGATCGTCGTAAAATTCTAAGGCGATTGAACAATGCCCGTGTGTCTGTCCGTCCGTCTATTGTAATCACTCTGCAGCCTTAAAAAATTGAGATATTGAGCCAAAATTTGGCACAGATACGTCTTTTTCATGCACGCTAGTAAACTTCTTGAACAGGCCAAATCGGAACATATTTGTATATAGCTACTATATAGACCAATCTGCCGATAAAGGGTCCCATTAATGCTTTATTATACCCTCCACCATAAGATGGGGGGTATACTAATATCGTCATTCTGATTGTAACTACTCGAAATATTCGTCTGAGACCCCATAAGGTATATATATTCTTGATCGTCGTGAAATTTTATGTCGATCTAGCCATGTCCGTCCATCTGTCCGTCCGTCCGTCCGTCCGTCTGTCTGTCGAAAGCACGCTAACTTCCAAAGGAGTAAAGCTAGCCGCATGAAATTTTTCACAAATACTTCTTATTAGTGTAGGTCGGTTGGTATTGTAAATGGGCCATATCGGTCAATGTTTTGATATAGCTGCCATATAAACCGATCTTGGGTCTCGACTTCTTGAGCCTCTAGAGTGCGCAATTCTTATCCGATTGGAATGAAATTTTGCACGACGTGTTTCGTTATTATATCCAACAATTGTGCCAAGTATGGTTCAAATCGGTCTATAACCTGATATAGCTGCCATATAAACCGATCTGGGGTCTTGAATTCTTGAGCCTCTAGAGTGCGCAATTCTTATCCGATTGGAATGAAATTTTGCACGACGTGTTTCGTTATTATATCCAACAATTGTGCCAAGTATGGTTCAAATCGGTCAATAACCTGATATAGCTGCCATATAAACCGATCTGGGGTCTTGACTTCTTGAGCCTCTAGAGTACGCAATTCTTATCCGATTGGAATGAAATTTTGCACGACATGTTTTGCTATGATATCCAACAACTGTGCGAAGTATGATTAAAATCGGTCCATAACCTGATATAGCTGTCATGTAATTCGATCTGGGGACTTGACTTCTTGAGCTTCTAGAAGGCGCAATTCCTATCCGATTTGGCTGAGTTTTCACAAGACGTTTTACATTGTTACTTTCAACAACTATGTCAAATAAAGTACAAGTCGGTTCATAACCTGATTTAGCTGCCATATAAACCGATCTGGGATCTTGACTTCTTGAGCCTCTAGACGTCGCAATTATTATCCGATTTGCCTCAAATTTTGTACGACGGATTCTCTTATGACCATTAACATACGTGTTTATTATGGTCTGAATCGGTCTATAGCCCGATACAGCTCCCATATAAATCGATCTCTCTATTTTACTTCTTGAGCCCCCAAAGGGCGCAATTCTTATTCGAATTGGCTGACATTTTACACAGGTCTCCAACATAAATATAATTTAATTGTGGTCCAAACCGGACCATATCTTAATATCGCTCTAATAGCAGAGCAAATCTTTTCTTATATCCTTTTTTTTGCCTAAGAAGAGATGCCGGGAAAAGAACTCGACAAATGCGATCCATGGTGGAGGGTATATAAGATTCGGCCCGGCCGAACTTAGCACGCTTTTACTTGTTATACCCTCCACCATAGGATGGGGGGTATACTAATTTCGTCATTCTGTTTGTAACTACTCGAAATATTCGTCTGAGACCCCATAAAGTATATATATTCTTGATCGTCGTGAAATTGTATGTCGATATAGCCGTGTCCGTCCGTCCGTCCGTCCGTCCGTCCGTCCGTCCATCCGTCCGTCCGTCCGTCCGTCCGTCCGTCTGTCTGTCGAAAGCACGCTAACTTCCGAAGGAGTAAAAAATTTTGCACAAATACTTCTTATTAGTGTAGGTCGGTTGGTATTGTAAATGGGCCATATCGGTTCATGTTTTGATATAGCTGCCATATAAACCGATCTTGGGTCTTGACTTCTTGAGCCTCTAGAGGGCGCAATTCTTAACCGATTGGGATGAAATTTTGCACGACGTGTTTTCTTATGATATCCAACAACTGTGCCAAGTATGGTTCAAATCGGTTCATAACCTGATATAGCTGCCATATAAACCGATCTGGGGTCTTGGCTTCTTGAGCCTCTAGAGTGCGCAATTCTTATCCGATTGGAATGAAATTTTGCACGACGTGTTTTGTTATGCTATCCAACAACTGTGCCAAGTATGGTTCAAATCGGTTCATAACCTGATATAGCTGCCATATAAACCGATCTGGGGTCTTGACTTCTTGAGCCTCTAGAGTGCGCAATTCTTATCCGATTGGAACGAAATTTTGCACGACGTGTTTTTTTATTATATCCAACAACTGTGCCAAGTATGGTTCAAATCGGTTCATAACCTGATATAGCTGCCATATAAACCGATCTTGGGTCTTGACTTCTTGAGCCTCTAGAGTGCGCAATTCTTATCCGATTGGAATGAAATTTTGCACGATGTGTTTTGCTATGATATCCAACAACTGTGCCAAGTATGGTTCAAATCGATTCATAACCTGATATAGCTGCCATATAAACCGATCTCGGATCTTGACTTCTTGACCCCTAGAGGTCGCAATTATTATCCGATATGCCTGAAATTTTGTACGACGGATCCTCTCAAGACCATCAACAAACGTGTTTATTATGGTCTGAATCGGTCTATAGCCCGATACAGATCCCATATAAATCGTTCTCTCTATTTTACTTCGTGAGCCCCAATGGGCGCAATTCTTATACGAATTGGCTGACATTTTACACAGGTCTCCAACATAAATATGATTTAATTGTGGTCCAAACCGGACCATATCTTAATATCGCTCTAATAGCAGAGCAAATCTTTTCTTATATCCTTTTTTTTTGCCTAAGAAGAGATGCCGGGAAAATAACTCGACAAATGGGATCCATGGTGGAGGGTATATAAGATTCTGCCCGGCCGAACTTAGCACGCTTTTACTTGTTTTTTATCTGATTTCGCTGAAATTTTAAACAGTGAGATGTTTCAAACCTCCGTTCATCTAATGCAAATATGGATCAAATCTCACAATATTTAGATATAGCTACTTTATAGAGCGATCTGCCGATAAAGTGTCTGAAGTCCATAAAAGCTTTATTTTTTAACCGACTTCCCTTAAATTTGAAACATTGAGTAGTTTTACACCTCCCAATATAGGACCCGAATATGGTTCAGATCAAACTATATTTAGATATAGCTGCCATGTAGACCGATCTCCCAAAAAAGGGTCTGAAGTCTATAAAAGCTCTATTTATTACCTGATTTCACTGAAATTTTAAACAGCGGGTAGTTTTAGGTCTCCCGTCATCCGTCTCAGATATGGTTATGAACGGACTTCATTTAGATATAGCTGCCATACAGACCGATATAACGGGTCTGAAGCCCATAAAAGCTTTATTTTTCAAACCGACTTCTCTGAAATTTGGAGCAGTGAGTAGTTTTACGACTCCCAACATAGGACCCAAATATGGTTCAACGGAGTGTGTTTAGATATAGCTGTCATATAGAGCGATATGCCGGTTAAAGGTTTGAAGCTCATAAAATCTTTATTTATTTCCCGATTTTGTTGAAATTGTAAATACAAAATTCAACAGTGACTTATATTTATTAGACCACTCAGTGTTCGTACTGAATTTGGTTGCATAAGCTATTCAATTTTCAACGGATTGTGTCGAAAGGGGATTTACATATATACCCGAGGTGGTGGGTGTCCAAAGTTCGGCCCGGCCGAACTTAAACCCTTTGTACTTGCTTTTGTTTAAATTTGCAAGAAAATTAGCTTTTTCGATAGAATCCATCAGAAAAATATCAATTGATATTCAGTCAAAAATTTAAATAGAATCGATAGTGCCATCAATATTTTGCCAGCTCTATTCCAACAGCCGTTTCAAGTATAGTTCAAATAGGTTTATAACCTGATTTAGCTCCCATATAAAACGATTGCCCGATTTGACAATTTGAGAGACTAGGGCGCGCAATTATTTGGCGCAAATTTTAAACGTGGTATTTTTTTCATGACTTCTAACAGTCATGACAAGTAAAGTCCATCTGTATCTATAGATCTTACTATATTTTCCATGATCGTTCCATTAAGAATCAGGGGATACTTCTCTCATATCAATGAGTGCAGTCCGACTAATGTTTAAGCTTAATTATACCCAGTCCGAACGGCTTGCCGTATTGCGACACCACTTGGTGGAGAAGTTTTAATATGGCAGGATACCTCACAAATGTAGCCAGGCGATAATCACCGCTGAAAATTTTTATGATGTTCACCCCGGGTTTTAAACCCAGGCGCTCGGCATCATAGGCGGAAATGCTAGCCTCTGCGGCACGGTGGCCGGTAGATCTATACCCTATATATTTAAAAAAAATGGGTCTGGCAGTAAATGGAGATAAGACGAAATGGATGGTCTCCACTCCCAAAAAGCCTTGTACAACCGAGCAGATAAAGAACATGGAGAAAGTTGGGAACCACAACTTTGAGATAGTCAGTAACTTTATCTACCTCGGCACCGCCGTAACCGAAACGAATGACACCAGTTTTGAGATAAAGCGAAGAATAATACTGCCAAACAGATGCTACTTTGGACTAAGTAAGCAGTTTAGAAACAAGGCCACCTCTCGACAGACGAAGATTACACTATACCAGACAATGATACTACCCGTGTGGTTATATGGTTCTGAAGCATGGGTACTTGTGAAGGCAGATGAGGCAGTGCTTGGAGTATTTGAGAGAAAGATTCTTCGTGAAATATATGGACCAGTTTGCGTTAACGGAGAATATAGGCGACGTATGAACAACGAGGGGTATGAGCTGTATGACGACGTTAGCATAGTTACACGCATCAAAATACAACGGCTGCGTTGGCTAGGTCATGTTGTCAGAATGGATGAAGAAGCTCCAGCAAAGAAGTCTTTGAAGGCAAACACGGTGGTACACGCAAACCGGGAAGACCAAAAGCCCGATGGAAAGAAAAAACAAGTAAAAAAGCGTTAAGTTCGGCCGGGCCAAACTTTGGATACCCACCACCTCGGGTATATATGTAAACCACCTTTCATCAAAGTTCGGTGGCATTATGGCAGCTATATCCAAATCTGGACCGATCTGTGCGATATTTCAGAAGTATGTCAAGGGGCTTAACTTAACTCACTGTTCCAAATTTCGGGGACATCAGGCAATAAATGAGCATTTTATGGGCCCAAAACCATAAATCAAGAAATCGGTCAATATGGCAGCTATATCCAAATTTGAACCGATCTGGACCAAATTGAAGAAATATGTCAAAGGGCCTAACACATCTCCCTGTCCCAAATTTCAGCAAAATCGGATAATGAATGTGGCTATTATGGGCCTTACACCATAAATCGGAGGATCGATCTATATGGCAGCTATATCCAAATCTGGACCGATCTGAGCCAAATTAACGAAGGATGTCGAAGGGCCTTACACAATTCACTGCCCTGAATTTCATCAAAATTGGATAATATATGTGGCTTTTGTAGGCCTAAGACCCTAAACCGGAGGATCGGTCTATATGGCAGCTATATCCAAATCTGAACCGATCTGGACCAAATTAAAGAAACATGTCGAAGGGCCTAAGACAACTCACTGTCCCAAATTTCAGCGAAATCGGACCATAAATGCGGCTTTTATGGGCCTTAGACCCAAAATCGGAGGATCGGTCTATATGGCAGCTATATCCAAAATCTGAACCAATCTGTGCCAAATTGACCGAAAAATCTGTGTATATGGCAGCTATATCCTAATCTGGACCGATCTGCGCCATAATACAGAAGTATGTCAAGTACCAAATTTCGGCGGAAATAAGTCTACAACTTTTTATCTGTTGATTTTAGCCATACAAAATGTTCTAGACATTTGTAGAGGAGGACATAGGCTTTCAGAAAAGTGCTGTTGTTGGTCCATATCTTTAATACAGGGTGAGCTACAGGGTGTGAAAGTTGACCACTTTTGACTTCTCCAAGCTTCTGGGGGCCATAACTTTTGATCTACTCAACCGATTTACATGATTTAGGACTCTAGAGAAAGAGCTTGACAAGATCTAAAAAACTTATGCATAAAGTACCATGCCATCGTGTACTGTTAAGGAGTTATGAATTGTTTAATTTTAAAATATGAAAATTTGGCCTTGGTTTTTTTCAGTGTTTTTTAAATAACTCCGCCAATTTTAAAGCTATAAACTTCATACTTCACACAAATTATGCCAGCATATGTGTGCATAAAATACAAAAGGAATCACGTGAATATCTTTGGCGGTTTAAAAATGGCATCGTTTTCAATATGAAAAATATTTTTTTTGTCAAAAAATTGCAAAATTTTTCAAAAAAGATACTCCCATTTCCTTTAAGTTTTCGCAAACTTTGGCCGTCAAAGCATTATCATTTCTTTCCATTTTCACAAAGTCGAGGTATTAAGAAAAGTTTTAAGTGCTAATTTGGCTAATTTCGATATCAAACAACACCGTTATCTTAAGACCAAAATGGCCAATTTTTTTTACTAAACTTCAAAAGTTTCTCACTGGAAAAAAAGTTCCACGGGGATTTTTTCGCTTTTTTTGAACTTAAATGAAAGCTTAAAATGTTCCCAACATTTTAAGGTATGTCTCGCCATATCCTAGCCATAAATGAGATCGTAGCGATCAAAATACTGAAAAAAGTCAATTTTCAAGTAGTGCTATATTCATTGCTAAAAAACAAGTATTACGTCACATTTTATTGCAAAGATGTTAAATAAACTTTTATTTGGTAACACTTCTTCTACAAAACACAAAAAGAATCATGGAAATATCTCTATTCTATTCCATTTTATGGAACCGGCAATAAAAAAGTCAATTTTTCAAAAAAGTCGAATTTCCCAAATTTTGTTTTTGTTGTCCTAATTGCACATGACACACTATAGCCATATTTACGCAACATACCTTATCGTAAAGGAAATTTTCATACCTTTCCAACAATGTATAAAACATTTCTCAACTCGGATTCTATCTACTCTAAAATTCATTTACACTTCATTAAACTCTATATAAAAATGTCTATTTGTGAAATGGAACCTTATATGGGGCCTACACTAAAACATTGATAGATTTGCCCAGGGTTTACAATACAAATGTGTTAGAATAAAAAAAAGAATAAAAAAAGGTCTCCTGCCAAAGTTTAAAAAAATTGGAATAAAAATATGTGTTTTAGAGCGAAAACACTTCGCATCGGCGTGCGTTTATATGTATATTAGCTACTCCCAAAATAAAAAAGCATTTTAGTTTTGTATTATTTGATTTTATTCTCTACCAAATAATCTAAGGTATCAAAATTTAAAAGCTCTTTAATTTGAATGGCATCGGGATCGTCCTTATCTATATCGTCACATATTTTTGGTAGCCATTTAGTTCTGATGCTGTATAGTACCGGATCAGACGATAACAATAAATATTGAAGTAAATCATAATTTTGGTTAAATTTGGTGCTCTTTCGGGTATTGAAAAGCCGGAACTGTTTAACATCTCTATTACGGGATTCCTGAGCTTCTTCTGTAAGTTCTCCTAACGGAAGTATGTTGTATTCCACAATTTCCTTGCCATGATGTAAGACTTTATGTACTGTCGGTGTTAAAGCTTTCCACGAATATTAAATCAGATAAAATGTTTTTTTGTGTCATTACTATAAGCTTCAAATTTGGTTGAATTTATCATCTTTTTGCTATTGATTACAGCCAAAATCACTTTGAATCGTCTTAGCAAGTGTTCATCAAGACCGGTTATTTTAGATGTCGATACGGGGTCCTCAAAAAACCGCCTTGCCGAGTTGCCATCATTTGTGCTTCCGTATCCGTAAAGAGGTTTATCTATTATAAGTCCCTTTTGTTTAAACTCCAACTGGATTCGATTCTTCTCTTCCTGCCTCATTTTGTGAAGATCTTGGTTGTTTCTAGCAGAGACATCGCGGTTTCCAGGGCTAGTCCGATATTTAAGGTCATACGATAAATGCAAACAATACTCCATGAATCGAATTCTACAGTGCAGGGGCGAAATACCGAAATTGAGCGCATTTTCGTTTACTAAATTTTCATCAGACTTGTCCTCGAATTGCCCATTCTTCTTGCCACAAATATTGCATCTCCAATTGGACATAACGCCAGTTAATGCGTTTGCCACCTTTCCATCGATCATAGTGAGTTGTAGTTGAAACGAAACTTTTATATTTCTTCCCAATTGACCATTTTCAGGTATCCCATTTCAGGTATCAGACGCAATCGTAAAAAGGGGTCCAAAGTGCCTCTTTTTACTTACTCTTCTATAATTATTTACCTGGACTCGAATTTGGTTAAAAAAAATGACAATGAATTTTTTATGGGTAGGTTTTTTCACATTCATTGATACGGTGGATTTCCTGGGAATTCGACATAGCGAAACAGGTAACATTTGTCTGCATCAAATCTTAACACAAATATATATATATATGCAGGTATATTTCTAGGTTACTTTTTATTCAAAAATCATCAGCTTACATTAAAAATAGATGTAGGTACTATACAAACGCACGCCGATGCGAAGTGTTTTCGCTCTAAAACACATATTTTTATTCCAATTTTTTTAAACTTTGGCAGGAGACCTTTTTTTATTCTAACACATTTGTATTGTAAACCCTGGGCAAATCTATCAATGTTTTAGTGTAGGCCCCATATAAGGTTCCATTTCACAAATAGACATTTTTATATAGAGTTTAATGAAGTGTAAATGAATTTTAGAGTAGATAGAATCCGAGTTGAGAAATGTTTTATACATCGTTGGAAAGGTATGAAAATTTCCTTTACGATAAGGTATGTTGCGTAAATATGGCTATAGTGTGTCATGTGCAATTAGGACAACAAAAACAAAATTTGGGAAATTCGACTTTTTTGAAAAATTGACTTTTTTATTGCCGGTTCCATAAAATGGAATAGAATAGAGATATTTCCATGATTCTTTTTGTGTTTTGTAGAAGAAGTGTTACCAAATAAAAGTTTATTTAACATCTTTGCAATAAAATGTGACGTAATACTTGTTTTTTAGCAATGAATATAGCACTACTTGAAAATTGACTTTTTTCAGTATTTTGATCGCTACGATCTCATTTATGGCTAGGATATGGCGAGACATACCTTAAAATGTTGGGAACATTTTAAGCTTTCATTTAAGTTCAAAAAAAGCGAAAAAATCCCCGTGGAACTTTTTTTCCAGTGAGAAACTTTTGAAGTTTAGTAAAAAAAATTGGCCATTTTTGGTCTTAAGATAACGGTGTTGTTTGATATCGAAATTAGCCAAATTAGCACTTAAAACTTTTCTTAATACCTCGACTTTGTGAAAATGGAAAGAAATGATAATGCTTTGACGGCCAAAGTTTGCGAAAACTTAAAGGAAATGGGAGTATCTTTTTTGAAAAAATTTTGCAATTTTTTGACAAAAAAAAATATTTTTCATATTGAAAACGATGCCATTTTTAAACCGCCAAAGATATTCACGTGATTCCTTTTGTATTTTATGCACACATATGCTGGCATAATTTGTGTGAAGTATGAAGTTTTATAGCTTTAAAATTGACGGAGTTATTTAAAAAAACACTGAAAAAAACCAAGGCCAAATTTTCATATTTTAAAATTAAACAATTCATAACTCCTTAACAGTACACGATGGCATGGTACTTTATGCATAAGTTTTTTAGATCTTGTCAAGCTCTTTCTCTAGAGTCCTAAATCATGTAAATCGGTTGAGTAGATCAAAAGTTATGGCCCCCAGAAGCTTGGAGAAGTCAAAAGTGGTCAACTTTCACACCCTGTAGCTCACCCTGTATTAAAGATATGGACCAACAACAGCACTTTTCTGAAAGCCTATGTCCTCCTCTACAAATGTCTAGAACATTTTGTATGGCTAAAATCAACAGATAAAAAGTTGTAGACTTATTTCCAATTTTTTTTGCCATTTGGCCCACTGTGCGACGTCGGACAATAAATGCGTCTTTTATGGGCCTAGGACCCTAAATCAGAGGATCGGTCTATATGGCAACTATATCCAAATCTGGACCGATCTGAGCCAAACTGACAAAGGATGTTGAAGAGCTTAAGGCAACTCACTGTCTCAAATATCAGCAAAATCGAATAATAAATGTAGCTTTTATGAGCCCAAGACCCTAAATCGGAGGATCGATCTATATGGCAGCTATATCCAAATCTGGACCGATCTGTACCAAATTAACGAAGGATGTCGAAGGGCTTAATCTCACTCACTGTCCCAAATTTCAGCGAAATCGGACCATAAATGCGGCTTTTATGGGCCTTAGACCCTAAATCGGAGGATCGGTCTATATGGCAGCTATATCCAAATCTGGACCGATCTGAGCCAAATTGACAAATGATGTCGAAGTGCCTAACACAACTGACTGTTCCAAATTTCAGCAAAATCGGACCATAAATGCGGCTTTTATGGGCCTTAGACCCTAAATCGGAGGATCGGTCTATATGGCAGCTATATCCAAATCTGGACCGATCTGAGCCAAATTGACAAAGGATGTCGAAGGGCCTAACACAACTGACCTGTTCCAAATTTCAGCAAAAATCGGATAATAAATGTGGCTTTTTATGGGCCTTAGACCCTAAATCGGAGGATCGGTCTATATGGGGGCTATATCAAGATATAGTCCGATATAGCCCATCTTCAAACTTAACCTGCTTATGGACAAAAAAAAGAATCTGTGCAAAATTTCAGCTCAATATCTCTATTTTTAAAGACTGTAGCATGATTTCAACAGACAGACGGACAGACGGACGGACATGGCTAGATCGTCTAAGATTTTTTATGCTGATCAAGAATATATATACTTTATAGGGTCGGAAATGGATATTTCGATGTGTTGCAAATAGAATGACAAAATGAATATACCCCCATCCTTAGGTGGTGGGTATAAAAAGTCATTCAAAGAACGTGTCAAATGCGGCACGGAGGCCCTATAGATCTATACCCTATATAGTTGAAAAAGTCATTCAAAGAACGTGTCAAATGCGATCCATGGCGGAGGTTATATAAGATTCGGCCCGTCCGATCTTGTTTTACTCTTTTGTATATTTGCCTCCTGTCATCTAATTCTTCCATATTTTTCGTAATAAAAACCAATAAAGATATTTATTACCATCTGTTTCTTGTTAAATATTACTTTTCTTGTTTGGTTGGCTAAAATCCTCTTATAGACCACGAGTCTCATATTAATGGTAGTGGTCATCAAAGCCGTTCATGTTGTCAAAGCAACGAACGTCATTATGTCATCATATCTTGCCAAATCCTCAATTAGAAGTTCTTTGTGGCCTAACAAAGGACACAAACGATATTGACGGTTGGAAAGGATGCGGTGCTATGGTTGGGCGGGTGAAGGGGTCTATATAAACACAAATGTCTTTTTAAGGCAAACGGTATACATTTGACCATGCCATTAGTCTTGATGTGGAGAAGCATTGTGAGATTTTGTTTATATTTACCCAATGTATCGTACATTTCCTCTTTTCTATGGCTTTGTTGAGCCAGGACAACGATGTGTTTACATTTTCACAGCAGAATGTCATTTACTTTTACCCATGGTAAATACAGGGAGGCAGAGCAGCGCAATGTTATCTCACACTGATTTCAGTATTTGCAAGCATTCGCAAATGGAATCTAACGAATTTAAATGAAAATTCCTGATTTCAAATTTACTTTGGTTGGGCTGGCTTCCTCTTATCCATGTAATTCCTAACAGGGATATGGAATATATGCACTGCTGCTGCTTTCAGTGTGAAAAGACAAATGATGACTTTGATATTCCGGGCGTAGGGAGAAAGAGGTACTGAAATTAATTTTTCAAACATTTTGGGTAACTTGAAAATCTAGCCGAGTCGCTGCGCTGCGGCTACTTTAACCCTTTTATAACTTTTATTTGAGCCCTAAATTGCCAAAAGTAGCGAAATTTCGCAAAAAAAAAAACACAAACAAATAAAGTTTTCGGCCGGCCAGAATCTTATATACCTTCCGCCATGGATCGCATTTGTCGAGTTCTTTTCCCGGTATCTCATTTTAGACAAACAAAGGATAAAAGAAAGGAATTGCTATGCTATTGGACCATAATTGAATTGAATGTTGGAGAACATAGTAGAAGTCATTGTGTAAATTTCCAACTAAATCGAATAAGAATTGCGCCCTTTAGGGGCTCAAGAAGTAAAATTGGAAGATCGCTTTATAGGGAAGCTGTATCAGGCTATAGACTGATTCAGACCATATTTGACATGTATCTTGAGAGTCTTGCGAGAAGTCGTTGTACAAAATTTCAGCCAAATCGCATAATAATTGTGCCCTCTAGAGGCCCACGAAGTCTAGGTCCCAGATCGGTTTATCAGGTTATAGACCGATTGCAACCCATACTTGACATAGTTGATGGAAGTCATAGCAAAATACTGCATGCAGAATTTCAGGGAAATCGGATAAGAATTGCGCCCTGCAGCGGATCAAGAAGCCAAGGGTTTATATGGCAGCTAAATCAAAACACGGACCGATATGGCCCAGCGGGGCTTCAACGTCTCATCATCTTCCCGGCATGAATTACACATGGTATCCATGGTATCACTTGTCGCACCTATTTTGCATAAGCTATACTGACCTCCTTCTTACATCCTTTTAGTAATAGCCTCGTCTTACCATAATCCAGATCTCCCCATAAGATTTTCTTCGTCCTACACAGAAAATATTGAAATCGGTTTGAAGCACGATAATAATTGACCCAATCAATTTTTTACTGCAGCAGCTTCAATTACGTTTTCAAAAAATCAATTGAAAATAATGTCCAATTAAAAAAATTGCAACGTATTCAATTAAAAAAAAAAAAAAAAAAAAAAAAAAAACAAGTAAGAAGGCGTTAAGTTCCGCCGGGCCGAATATTATCGAAATATGATCCGATTTGGACCAAATTCGACTCGGATAGTGAGTGGCCTAAATTTTGCAGAACAAAATATTGGTCTTTTTGGTAGCCATATCCAAATATAGACCGATATGAACCATATATGACGCGGATGTCGAAAAGACTAACATAAGTCACTGTGTCAAATTTGAGCGATATCGGATTAGAAATGTGCCTTTTATGGGGCCACGACTTTAAATCGAGAGATCGGTCTATATGATAGCTATATCTAAATCTGGACTGATTTAGGCCCAATTTAAGAAGGATTTCGACTGGCCTAACACAACTCACTGTCCCAAATTTCAGCAAAATCGGGCAATAAATGCGCCTTTTATACGTCCAAGACCTTAAATCGAGAGATCGGTCTATATGGCAGCTATATCCAAATCTGGACAGATCTAGGCCCAATTAAAAAAGAATGTCGACTGGCCTAACATAACTCACTGTCCCAAATTTCAGTAAAATCGGATTATAAATGTGGCTTTTATAGGTCTTCGGGTCTAAGGCCTATAAAAGCCTCATTTATTATCGGCGGATCGGTCTATATGAGGGCTATATCAAGATATAATCCGATATAGCCCATCTTCAAACTTCTGGGCAGATGTCAAAAGGCCTAACACAACTCACAGTCCCAAATTTTGGCTAAATAGGACAATTAATGCGCCTTTTATGAGACCAAGACCTTAAGGCAAGAGATCGGTCTATATGACAGCTATATCTAAATCTGGACCGATCTAGGCCCAATTTAAGAAGGATGTCGACTGGCCTAACACAACTCACTGTCCCAAATTTCAGCAAAATCGGACAATAAATGCACCTTTTATGCGTCCAAGACCTTAAATAAAGAGATCGGTCTATATGGAGGCTATATCAAGATATAGTCCGTTATAGCCCATCTTCGAACTTAACCTGCTTATATACATTAAAAAAATATGTGCAAGGTTTCAGCTCAATATCTCTATGTTTAAAGACTGTAGCGTGATTTCAACAGACAGTCGGTCGGACAGAGGGTCAGACATGGCTAGATCAACTTAGGTTTTTACGCTGATCAAGAATTTATATACTTTATAGGTTCGGAAAAGGATATTTCGATGTGTTGCAAACCGAATGACAAAATTAATATACCCCATCCCTCGGTGCAGGGTATAAAATTAAAATTGTCAATTATTTTTATACCCTCCACCATAAGATGGGGGGTATACTAATTTCGTCATTCTGTTTGTAACCACTCGAAATATTCGTCTGAGACCCCATAAAGTATATATATTCTTGATCGTCGCGACATTTTATGTCGATCTAGCCATGTCCGTCCGTCTGTCCGTCCGTCCGTCCGTCTGTCTGTCGAAAGCACGCTAACTTCCGAAGGAGTAAAGCTAGCCGCTTGAAATTTTGCACAAATACTTCTTATTAGTGTAGGTCGGTTGGTATTGTAAATGGGCCATATCGGTCCATGTTTTGATATAGCTGTCATATAAACCGATCTTGCACGACTTGTTTTGGTACGATATCCAACAACTGTGCCAAGTATGGTTTAAATCGGTCAATGTTTTGATATAGCTGTCATATAAACCGATCTTGGGTCTTGACTTCTTGAGCCTCTGGAGTGCGCAATTATTATCCGATTGGAATGAAATTTTGCACGACGTGTTTTGTTATGATATCCAACAACTGTGCCAAGTATGTTTCAAATCGGTTCATAACCTGATATAGCTGTCATATAAACCGATCTTGGATCTTGACCTCTTGACCCCTAGAAGTCGCAATTATTATCCGATATGCCTGAAATTTTGTACGACGGATCCTCTCATGACCATCAACAAACGTGTTTATTATGGTCTGAATCGGTCTATAGCCCGATACAGATCCCATATAAATCGTTCTCTCTATTTTACTTCGTGAGCCCCAATGGGCGCAATTCTTATACGAATTGGCTGAAATTTTACACAGGTCTCCAATATATAATTTAATTGTGGTCCGAACCGGACCATATCTTGATATCGTTTTAATAGCAGAGCAACTCTTTTCTTATATCCTTTTTTGCCTAAGAAGAGATGCCGGGAAAAGAACTCGACAAATGCGATCCATGGTGGAGGGTATATAAGATTCGGCCCGGCCGAACTTAGCACGCTTTTACTTGTTTTAATTCATGCAATTCATACAATCCAAATTTCTTATTTTTATACCCACCACCGAAGGATGGGGGTATATTCATTTTGTCATTCCGTTTGCAACACATCGAAATATCCATTTCCGACCCTCTAAAGTATATATATTCTTGATCAGCGTAAAAATCTAAGACGATCTAGACATGTCCGTCCGTCTGTCTGTTGAAATCACGCTACAGTCTTTAAAAATAGAGATATTGAGCTGAAATTTTGCACAGGTTCTTCTTTTGCCCATAAGCAGGTCAAGTTCGAAGATGGGCAATATCGGACTATATCTTCATATAGCCCCCCTATAGACCGATCCTCCGATTTAGAGTCTTAGGCCCATAAAAGCCACATTTATTATCCGATTTTGCTGGAATTTGGGACAGTGAGTTGTGTTAGGCCCCTCGACGTTCTTCGTTAATTTGGCTCATATAGGTTCAGCTGCCATATGGACCGATCCTCCGATTTATGGTGTTAGGCCCATAAAAGCCACATTTATTGTCCGATTTTGCTGAAATTTGGGACAGTGAGTTTTGTTAGGCCCTTGGACATCTTTCTTCAATTTGGTCCAGATCGGTTCAGATTTGGATATAGCTGCCATATAGACCATTTTTTTGATTTATGATTTTGGGCCCATAAAAAGAGCATTTATTGTCCGATGTTGCCGAAATTTGGGACAAAGAGTTAAGTTAAGCCCCTCCACATATTTCTGCAATTTGGTCTAGATCGATCAAGATTTGCATATAGCTGCCATATAAACCGATCTCTCGATATAAAGTCTTGGCCCCATAAAAGGCGAATTTTTAATCCGATTGCACTGAAATTTGACACACTGACTTATGTTATGCTTTTCGACATCCGTGTGGTATATAGTTCAGATCGGTTTATTTTTAGATATAACTACTAAAAAGACCAATATTTTGTTATATACAATTGAACAATAACTTTTACTTATTAGTATCTGGTCCAAATCGGAACATAGCTGATATGGGGCATAAGGTATGAATTTTGCACCGGATTTTGAGGAAAGGTGGTTCACATATATATCCGAGGTGGTAGGTATCCAAAGTTCGGCCCGGCCAAACTTAACGCCTTTTTACTTGTTTTAATTGATAATGATTTTATTTTCAATAATTTTTTTTTTTTTGTTTTTATCTGTGTAGCGATCGTTACGCTGTTCCACGCCCACGCCCTTAAGTCAGAATGCGTCGACCCGAAAAGCTTCGGTATAACCAAGTTTATTGATGGCAGTATGGCCCTGCACCCACCCATGGCGTGCCATCCTTAGAGAAGGTGTTCATCTACTACTTACGCTCTAAGATTGCTCGTGATCTTATCGTCCTGGTTGTTATTTTCCTGATGGCTAGTTTCCTGTTAGACTTCCTGCCGCCTATTCGAGACCATCAGAAAAAATTTTCAGCGGTGGTTTTCCCCTTCTAATGCTGGCAATATTTATGAGGATCTTCTCTCTAAAGTGGTGTAGCACTGCGGCACTCCGTTCGGATTCGGCTTTAAAAAGGAAGCACCTTATCATTGAGATTAAACTTCAATCCAACTGCACTCATTATATGTGAGATGTTTGCCCCTGTTCCTTAGTGAAATGATCATGGTCAAAATTTGCATTTTGCATTTGCACTTTTTCTTCATCACATTTTACCAAACTTCTGATGCGTATGTAAGTACTGTTCTAATGACGCTCCCATAGAGCCAGTGGACTATCCTCGGATTCAGAACTTATTTCGATCCTACGGCCCGTCTACATAGTATCCAACATCTATGAGCCTTCTCGTTACGTTCCTGAATGTGACACTCCTAAGCATTTGACTCGAAATCGTTCTATTGAACAAACAGATTGAAGTCTTCGCTGGGTCAACATTGAGACCCGTAGGTCTAGCCTAATCATATGCCATCTGCAAGACCCTTTGGGCATTTCTACATAATTAATTTGGATCCTTGGCCCCTATAAGTATTATAACATCATCTGCGTTGTAAATGGGTTCAAATTCCTCCTCAGTTAGCATCTGTAACTGGTTATTTATGATGGTCACCCATTGAAGTGGAGATAAAATGTCCCCTGTGGCGTGCCCTGTGCCATTTTCTCTCTTATATTTATGTCATGGGACCCGCAATTTATCCATCTGTTCCTTACCATATGGTTTATCCAGTCTCTAAGGACCCGGTCCACCCGGTACTGGTTTAAGGATTGTACCAATGGGTTGGTCCGCATATTATTAAACCCCCCCATCTGTTCCTTACCATATGGTTTATCCAGTCTCTAAGGACCCGGTCCACCCGGTACTGGTTTAAGGATTGGACCAATGGTTTGGTCCGCATATTATTAAACCCCCCCTCGATGTCAATGCAAACCGCCAATGTATATGTCTTGGCATCGAAGGATTCTTCTATTTTATGCACAATTTCGTGCAGGGCAATCTCCACCGACCATCCCTTGATATAGGCATGCTTTTTGTATTTAAGCAGTTCGCTGGATGTCCTACTTTTTATCATGGTATCCACAATGCGCTCCCATGTCGTCCTCTAACATTTCAGTTTGAACGTGGGTTTTTGAGAGAAACCTTTTTATCTCGGCGGCGTCAGAAAAGCTCCCAGGAGGCATGTTTTGCCGCTCAGGTAAACATATTGTATTCCTTGAGCCCTGTGTAATACAAATCCCAATATAAAAACTGCCGCTTTATTTTCGACGTGTTCTGTTATAAGGTCTGCGGACCTCTTTCCCAATGCTTCGACAAAATATTGTCACATCTTAAACCTCCTCCCTGATCCTATTTACAAAGGTATCGGTGTTACCATTAGTCAGTGTTATTGGGGTTTTAGTATTCAAGAATTCAGCCAGGGCTTGGCCGCGCTTATTAACGTTGGGACTGCCCCACGAAATGTGAGAGTTCGCATCGCAACCTATTCGTATCTCATTTTAAGTATATTTTGCAGTCCTCGCCAGCCGTTGCAGCTCCTACTTAGGTGGCGGTGTTAGAGAGTCGAAAGGCAGTTAAAAGAGCTCTAATGACAGGTATGCTCCACCGTCTCCCTGTCTGATCACTGTTGCATCCGACGTTGACAACTCTGGCGAAAATATGTAATTTGAATTTGTATGACAAATAACGCAGGTCTTTGGCCTAGTACCAGTGTCAGAGAGAACAAGTAAAAGCGTGCTAAATTCGGCTGGGCTGAATCTTGAGAATCCACCACCATCGATTCTGCTAAAAATTTTTTACTAACTAAATTTAGTTGAAGGTCATACTTTTACCCTAAAAAACCAAACTTCTGTAAAACCAGCAAAAATTTTAGCTTCTAGGAACCGAGAGACCGGTTTATATGGAAGCTATATGAGGATAAAGACTGATTTTGACCGTACTTCGCACAGTTGTTGGAATTCACACCAGAACACTATGTGCAAAATTTTAGCCAAATGGGACAAAAATTGTGGTTTCCAGAGGCTCAAGAAATCAAATCGGGAGATCTGTTTATATGGGAGCTATATCCAAATCTCAACCGATATGGCCATTTAGCAATTGCCAATGGCCTATGTCAATAGTTAGTATCTGTGCAAAATTTCAAACGGCTAGCAATCGTGATTTCGACCGACGGACGGACATGGCTTTATCGACTCAGAATGTCGAGACGATCAAGATTATGGAGTCTTGGATCAATATTTCAAATTGTTTCAAAAGGAATGACTAGATTAGTATAACCCCATTCTATGGTGGTTGGTATAATAATTGGTAGTTGATACAGTTCAGTCCAGAAACTTTGATTCAGTCCATAGGTCCTGTATTAAAGCAATATGTATCTTGTCCCGGCTGATTTTCTGATGGAGAAACTCAGAGTCGACCTAACCAACCATCCGTCCGTCTCTCACGATAGCAGTAGATATAGATGATGTAGGTCATTGGGGATTGCAAATGGGTAATGCCAATGCAGATTTAAATATAGCCCACATAAACCGATCTCCGGATTTGACTTCTTGAGCCACTAAAAACATCGGTTTTCACCTGATTTGGCTGAACATTTTCCGTTATAACTTCCAACATATTTCTATAGCCCCCATATATACTTATTCCTGTATTTGATTTCCGATAGGCCACTTAAAACCCCATACCCAATTTGACTTAGAAGCCTACATCAATTTCCGATTTGATTGTTACCAAATAATTCAAACACAAACTGGGTTTAAAAGGGTAAATTTTATAGGATACTCAAGATTTGTTTTTCCTCCTCTAGTATGTTCCTTGATAAGACTCAGCCAGTTTCTCTAAGCATTCCTTAAACCTGTCTAACGACTCACCTGTTTTGTCTCACTACGCCATTGCATTACATGCACTGAAAAGCTTTCATGTGTGTGTGTTTTTTTTTGTCCATCAAACTTTTCTTTGGCATACATTTTTCAATGAGAGTGGCTGCTGTTATGGTAGCAAATACACCAAAAAATTTTCCCCAACAAAAAAAATAAAAGTAAAGTTTATTGACATCACACCCAAAGGCGACGAGAAAACCAAACATTGAGGTTTATCTATGGTTTCAAACACAAAAATAAAAACCAGAGTCAACATTTGTATGCAGATTTCAAACATTTCGGTAAACGAGAAACTTTTATTTAAAATTAATTTCGTTATAGCAATGCCAGATAATACCGTGTGATAAATGTGTCAAACAAATTTCATCTCAACAAAAAAAGCTGAGCAAAGTACCATGTTGTAATTGAAAGGACTTTTGGAATTTAATTTAATCATGACCAAAGGAAATGAAAATGTCATTTGGAACATGTACAAATCCTTGGGGGGAAAATGAAATGGAAGATACAAGGCCAAATAAGCCAAAATGAGGATATGCAAATTTCTTTTCATTTGACATAAAATAAGTATAAGCGTGCTAAGTTCGGCCGGATCGGACGAACATTCGAATGAGTAAAGCAAGACGCTTGAAATTTCTAACAAATATATCTTATTAATGTAGGTCGGTTAGGACCAGGTTTGGACCGCATTTGACAGTGTTGTTGAAAGTCAATATATGCCAAATTTAAGCCAAATCGGCTTCCAAGGGCTCAAGAAGTCAAATCGGGAGATCGGTTTATATGGGAGCTATACGATTTGGACCGTACTTGGCACAGTTGTTTGTCGTTGTAGGATTATATTTATATGAAATTTTACTGAAAGTTTTTCTTTAGAAAAAAATTAATTTTAATTTTTTCTTTAGACAAATCATTTTGGGGGGGCCTTGGCCCGACACACCCCCTCCCCGCTACCCTGGCTACGTCCTTGATAATAGGTTACACGGGCATACTACGCTGCGCCTTCTTTTACAATATATGGAACAACATTAACCTTTGAATAGTTATTTTCGACAATTCGGCGTTATTTCGTAATTTGCAAGTATAACTTTTGATCCGAAAATTCCTCACCAAAAAAATCCCCAAATTTTTGCTCTGAGTCCCATCAAATTCAAAAGTCCCCAAGTCAAAAATTTCGAAAATAATTCCCCAATGCTGGCAACATTGCCAGCCTTTTAAAAAAGGCGAAGTTTGCAATTCAGATTCCGGCAGCAACAGTGAATCTGGATGCCTCTGAGGCCAGCGGGAAAATGGCGGCAGTGAGCGAGAGCTTTGCAAAGCTAGCAGGAAGACCGAGAAAGCAATCCGGGATACGACGAAGGAGCCTGAGGAATATGCACCGACAGCGTTATCGGGCCGAATCTTATATACCCTCCACCATGGATCGCATTCGTCAAGTTCTTTGCCTGGCATCTCTTGTTAGGCAAACGGAGGATAAAGATAAGATTAGCCTCCTATATGGGCTCAAAAAAACTTCTCTTCAAAGATAGGTCACACTACGGCACGCCATTCGGACTCGGCTATAAAAAGGAGGCCCCTTATCATTGAGCTTAAACTCGAATCGGACTGTACTCATTGATATGTGAGAAGTTTTCTCTGCTCCTTAGTGGAATGTTCATGGGATATCTAGTTGTAGTAGTATATCAGGTTATGAACTGATTTCAATCATACTTGGCACAGTTTTTGAAAGTCATATCAAAACACTTTAAACAAAATTTTAGTCAAATCGGATAAGAAGTGTACACTCTAGAGGCTCAAGAAATCAAGATCCGAGATAGGTTTATATGTCAGCTATATCAAGTTATGAAGAGATTTTAACCATACTTAGTACAGTTGTTGGAAGTCATAACAAAACACCTCAATCAATCGGTTAATATGGCAGCAATATCAAAACATGGACCCATATAGCCCATTTACAATCCCAATCGACCTACACCAATAGGAAGCATTTGTGCAAGATTTCAAGCGGCTTGTTTACTCTTTCGAAAGTTAGTGGGCTTTCCACAGACAGACGGACATGATTAGATCAACTTTCATGGCGATCAAGAATATATATACTTTATAGGGTCTTAGACCAGTATTTCGATGTGTTGCCATCGGAATGGCGATGTTAGTATACCCCCATCCTATGGTGGTAATGAGACGTTTGCCCCTGTTCCTTAGTGGAATGTTCATGGGCAAAAATTTGCAAAAAAAGACTTCAGACAGAGCAGGTATAAGAGACTCTATACAGCCTAAAGAACAGTGAGTGGACGATGGAACCATCTTCGACTTTCTCATGATTCGGAAGACTACGATAAACAAAGATCCTAATATTGAAACATCAGGCAGCGCATTGACAGTAAACTCAATGGAACTTAAAGAAGAGGGAGCCGACGATGAGACCATCACCCACTCCCAAGAAACGCATTTACTCAAGATTAAGAAGACTAACATAGGCAAGGATCATAAAATTGAAACATCAGCCAGTGCAGTGACAGGAAACTCAATGTAGCCTAATGAACAAGGAGCCGACGATGAGACTATCGCCCACTCCCAAGAAGCCCATTTACTGGAGGACCAATGATTGAGATCATGCATGAGTTTAGGGTACATATGGATAAAAAAAAAACATGTACCCAATTGGGGGATCTGAGCTTTGGCAATTTTGAGTTCGAGGGGTTTTTTTTAATTAAAATTTGTCTATTTGAAAGTAACACCCATTGAAGTTGACACATCTTGTTCAAATTTCACTTAAAACTCATCTTCAATATGTTCTCTTCACCAATAGAAAAGAAACAAATAAAAGCGTGCAATGTTCGGCCACGCCCAATCTTGGGAACCCAGCACCATGTATATCTAAACTAAATTTAGCTGAAGGGCATAAATTTATTTTACATTGCAAAATACAAAGCCATTACGGCCAACTTTTCAACAAGTAAAAACTAATACAACTCGAATATCCCCGAAACCAGTTTAGACATTGTATACCTCAAGCATTTTTTTATACCCTCCACCATAAGATAGGGGGTATACTAATTTCGTCATTCTGATTGTAACTACTCGAAATATTCGTCTGAGACCCCATAAAGTATATATATTCTTGATCGTCGTGAAATTTTATGTCGATCTAGCCATGTCCGTCCGTCTGTCCGTCCGTCTGTCCGTCCGTCTGTCCGTCCGTCCGTCCGCCTGTCTGCCGAAAGCACGCTAACTTCCGAAGGAGTAAAGTTAGCCGCTTGAAATTTTGCACAAATACTTGTTATTAGTGTAGGTCGGTTCGTATTGTAAATGGTCCATATCGGCCCATGTTTTGATATAGCTGCCATATAAACCGATCTTGGGTCTTGACTTCTTGAGCCTCTAGAGGGCGCAATTCTTATCCGATTGGGATGAAATTTTGCACGACGTGTTTTGTTATGACATCCAACAACTGTGCTAAGTATGGTTCAAATCAGTTTATAACCTGATATAGCTGCCATATAAACCGATCTTGGGTCTTGACTTCTTGAGCCTCTAGAGTGCACAATTCTTATCCGATTGGAATGAAATTTTGCATGACGTGTTTTGTTATTACATCCAACAACTGTGCCAAGTATGGATCAAATCGGTCCATAACCTGATATAGCTGCCATATACACCGATCTGGGTCTTGACTTCTTGAGCCTCTGGAGTGCGCAATTCTCCGATTGAAATGAAATTTTGCACGACGTGTTTTGTTACGATGTCCAACAACTGTGTTAAGTATGGTTCAAATCGGTTTATAACCTTATACAGCTGTAATATAAACCGATCTTGGGTCTTGACTTCTTGAGCCTCTAGAGTGCGCAATTATTATCCAATTTGAATGACTTTTGGTACGTAGTATTTTATTATGATATCCAACAACTGTGCCAAATATGGTTCAAATCGGTTCATAACCTGATATAGCTGCCATATAAACCGATCTGGGATCTTGAATTCTTGAACCTCTAAAGGTCGCAATTATTATCCGATTTGCCTGAAATTTTGTACTACGGATCCTCTCATACCCATCAACATACGTGTTTATTATGGTCTAATCGGTCTATAGCCTGATACAGCTCCCATATAAATCGATCTCTCTATTTTACTTCTTGAGCCCACAAAGGGCGCAATTCTTATTCGAATTGGCTGACATTTTACACAGGTCTCCAACATATAATTTAATTGTGGTCTAAACCGGGCTATATCTTGATATCGCTCTAATAGCAGAGCAAATCTTTTCTTATATCCTTTTTTTGCCTAAGAAGAGATGGCGGGAAAAGAACTCGACAAATGCGATCCATGGTGGAGGATGTATAAGATTCGGCCGGGCCGAACTTAGCACGCTTTTACTTGTTTGACTTCCAACTGTATGACTTTTAACTGAATAATCAGGTGTGGACAATTTTTGTAGCAAAGTCCTTGTAAATTTTATCACAAATCCAAATCATGGTTAAAAATTAAAATCGAACGACAAATATCTTGCAAATTGCAAAATACGAAGCCATTACGGCCAACTTTTCAACAAGTAAAAACTAATACAACTCGAATATCCCCGAAACCAGCTTAGACATTGTATACCTCAAGCATTTTTTTTTGTAGGAATCTCGAGCA
Source organism: Stomoxys calcitrans (assembly GCF_963082655.1). NCBI lineage: Eukaryota > Metazoa > Arthropoda > Insecta > Diptera > Muscidae > Stomoxys > Stomoxys calcitrans. Next base: position 28,106,825 of record NC_081552.1, read on the forward strand.
CTATTTTTGAAAATCGGACCACAAATGGAGATTTGGCAGCCCGAAGAATTTTTCTATATGCCGAAGTGACCAAATTTTAGGGGCCTGCCAAAAGGCGCTCGAACTACCTAAGGCCTTAAAATTTTGCACACGATCTCGCAAACACCTCAGCTCTAACCATTTCAAATTTCACTCAACATATTTTTATTAGTTTTTTTTTCGATTTTCTCCCACTGTACGATGGGCGAATGGATGAAATATAGAAGCAAGTCACACCATCGCCTTATAGTCGAGGCGACGTCAGGAAGCACGACACTTGATGTCGAGTGTGAGGCACTGCTGCCGGTGGCACAGGCATGGTGTACTTCAATAGTGGCATGAGGCGGATTAATATACCTACCCTCTTTTCAATCTAACCTATATCAGTTTATAGACTGATTCGAATCACACTCGGCACGGATGTTGGAAGTCACAACACAAGTCCTTGGAGGCCTCTAGGGGTTACGAAATCAAAACTCGGTTATATGGGGGCCTGATCCAAATCTGAACCTATATGGTCCATTTGAAATCCACAGTGACCTACATCAAAAAGCAATATATGTGCAAAATTTTTCGTTCGAACGCCATCGTGATTTCGATAGCCGAACGGACATGGTTAGATCAACTCAGAATTTCAAGAGGATCAAGAATATTTATACTTTATATTGTAGATACTCAGATCGATATTTCGAGGTGTTACAAGAGGAATGACTAGATTAGTATACCCCCCATGGTGGTGAGTATAAAAATAGAGGCCATGTGTGACCTCTAGAAGCCCAACTATGAACACCTCCCTTATTTCAATAAAATATCCTTCTCCTCCCCTACCCCTTCATATTTCCACTTCCTTTTCATTATATTTCACTACTTCGTATTTCACTACTTCATATATAATTCCTCATTTTCCTAACCTATTCCAAAAATTCTAGACAAAAGAATTAAATATTTCGTTTGGATTTATTCTTCCATATAAATAATATGCGATAAAATATATGGTCGCTAGTGTCTCCCTAAGTGTCTATTTCAACACTAGCTACATCGATTGTAGCTTTAGCAGCTACAACAGGTTAATAAATAATTCTAAATACTGGTCTGTAAGATCTATGCCTCCGATGTGATTGCCAAAACATAAATCACTTAAAGTGAACACACGAGCAAATGGACCAATAAATAGGCCGGGCACGTGTATTGTGAATAAGATTACTTTAGTAAGATGAAACTTACAGATGTATGTGTATAGATACACACATGAGTTAATAAATTTTTGTTATTGTATGTGTACAATAAACTTTGGCAACAAATTACGCCAACACTTTGGGTTCGGACAGAGCTGGTAACGAGGGCTGGTATTCAAATTAAAATAACAAACAAGCAAAAGCTGCCATTACAAGATCACAAATGTCTTATGCAATTTCAAAACCAGTAAGGAAGGGCAAAAGTCGGGCGTTGACGACTGTATAATACCCTACTCCTACCCTATAAGTATAATGTGGGAGCTATATCTACTGCTGAACCAATTTTGATGGACCTCAGCGGATGTTTTCAATTGAGTTATAAAACGATCCGTATCAAATTTGAAGCAAATATGTTCAGTTTTAATAACTACTGTTGACAAATGACAACGAATTCCGAAATAATTGGTTCACAAATTGAGTACTTTATTGCATCACTACTTAAAATAGGACGAACCTATACATGGGAGCTACATCTAAATCTGAACCGATTTCGACTTAACTTTATAGATTGGAAGCGTTGAAAAAATCAAAAACCGATTTGAACCATATTTGGCACAGTTGTTGGATATAATAACGAAACATGTCGTGCAAAATGTCATTCCAATCGGATAAGAATTGCGCACTCTAGAGGCTCAAGAAGTCAAGACCCAAGATCGGTTTATATGGCAGCTATATCAAGTTATGGTCCGATTTGAACCATACTTGGCACAGATGTTGAATATCATAACAAAACACGTAGTGCAAAATTTCATTCCAATCGGATAAGAATTGCGCCCTCTAGAGGCTCAAGAAGTCAAGACCCAAGATCGGTTTATATGACAGCTATATCAGGTTATGAACCGATTTGAACCATACTTGGCACAGTTGTTGGATATCATAACAAAATACTACGTGCCAAAATTCATTCAAATTGGATAAGAATTGCGCCCTCTAGAGGCTCAAGAAGTCAAGACCCAAGATCGGTTTATATGACGGCTATATCAGGTTATGAACCGATTTGAACCATACTTAGCACAGTTGTTGGATATAATAACGAAACATGTCGTGCAAAATGTCATTCCAATCGGATAAGAATTACGCACTCTAGAGGCTCAAGAAGTCAAGACCCAAGATCGGTTTATATGGCAGCTATATCAAGTTACAAACCGATTTGAACCATACTTGGCACAGTTGTTGGATATCATAACAAAACACATTGTGCAAAATTTCATCCCAATCGGATAAGAATTGCGCACTCTAGAGGCTCAAGAAGTCAAGACCCAAGATCGGTTTATATGGCAGCTATATCAAAACATGGACCGATATGGCCCATTTACAATACTAACCGACCCACACTAATAAGATGTATTTGTGCAAAATATCAAGCGGCTAGCTTTACTCCTTCGGAAGTTTGCGTGCTTTCGACAGACAGACGGACGGACAGACAGACGGACGGACAGACGGACGGACATGGCTAGATCGACATAAAATGTCGCGACGATCAAGAATATATATACTTTATGGGGTCTAAGACGAATATTTCGAGTAGTTACAATCAGAATGACGAAATTAGTATACCCCCCATCTTATGGTGGAGGGTATAAAAAGAAAATATAAGTAAGGAATTCCGTATTTTCCATACCACTCCGCTAAGTTGGTTCATGTCTGGTATCGTGTCCCCACCTAAGTACCGGTGTCTGTTAGACGCGAAAGCCGGGCAATGACATAGGAAATGATCCAACGTCTCTTCATCTTCCCCACATGCAAAACGCCAATGCATACGACTTGGAATCGAAGGATTCCTCTATTTTATGCACAACCTCGTGCAGGGCAGTCTCCACCAGCCTTCCCTTGACATGGCATGCTGTTTGTATTTAAGCAGTTCGCTGGATGTCCTACTATTTATCATGGTATTCACAATGCGTTCCATGGTTTTGAGTAGAACGGACGTAAGGCTTATATGCCTGTAGACCTTTGGTGTTGCATAACTTGCTTGCCGGGCTTGGGTATAAACACCACCATTGCTTCCTGCCTGTAGAACGGACATAAGGCTTATATGCCTGTAGACCTTTGGTGTTGCATAACTTGCTTGCCGGGCTTGGGTATAAACACCACCATTGCTTCCTGCCAGGCTTTCGGAGAATATGCAAGTCGTAGGCACAATGTGAAAATAGTGGCCAGAAGAGGCCTCCATTTGCAGTAATGCCGAAAATATTCCATCAGGTCCGGATGACTTGAAGCTCCTCAAGGCTCCCCTGACCATAAATTCCGTTATGATAAAACTTCGATCAACGTCATTATTCTAAGATTCCGGTGCCCCGAGAGTCCCATCGTAGCCTATGGAAAATGCGTTTTCATCAAAAGCCTCATAATGTCCCCCGTTGTTTCTGCTCTCAGTCCCATATCGTCTACGAACGTTTCAGTTTGGACATCGGTTTTTTAGAGAAACTTTTTTTATCTTCGCGGCGTCATTATTGTGTTCCTTGAGCCGTGTGTAATACACACCATAATAAACTCTCGCTTTTTTACGATGTGCTCATTTAAAAAGTCTGCGGACCTCTTTCCCAATGTTGCGAATCTTCTCGGTCATCCAGGGCTTTCCTTGGGCTGATTTCTGTCTCGAAGAGGACAACTATCTTCGAAAAAACCCACCCCCATCCTGTTGACATTGTCGTCAATGTCTTTTATGAAATGGACTATCTAAATTATCTTGCCCAAGTCTTTTTCTGCGTAGTCGTCCGAATTTTGGCCAGTTGGTTTTCAATTTATTACTGAAGCTTATTCTAAACCTAGTGTAGCGTTGGTCTGAGAAGGAATGCTCCATGGAGACCCTCCAATCTTGAACCTCATCGATTAGATTTTCCGAACATATTGTCATATCTTGGACCCGCTTGTTAGCGTTAGTACTACCCCACGAAATGTGGTGAGAGTTCGCATCGCACCCTAGTAGTACCTCATTACCTGTCTGTTTTGCTATCCTCAACAACCATTCCAGCTCAGACGTAGGTGGCGGTGTCGGAGAGTCGATAGGAAGATAAAGTGATGTCAGGTATGCTCCACAGTCTCCCGTCTCATCATTGTTGCATCCGACGTTGACAACTCTGGGGAAAATACATAATTTACATTTTTATGACAAATAACGCAGGTCCTCGGCCGAGTACCAGTGCTGACAAGGAATCATTGTTATGGCTCAGTCCAGATTTTCTCCATCAGAGCATGAGTGGCAGTCTCGTTTTGGTGGAGGTTTATCGGGGTGACCCCTATCATTTGTCCTCCATTAAATGGGCTTCTTGAAAGTGGGTGATGGTCCCATCATCTGCTCCCTGTTCTTTAGGCTGCATTGAGTTTACCGTCACTGCACTGCCTGATGTTTTAATATTAGGATCTTTGCATAACCTTGTCTTCCGAATCTTGAGAGAGTCGGTAATTGTTCCATCAACGGGTCCCTGTTTGTTAGGCTGTATTGAGTCTACTGTCCCTGCACTGCCTGATGTTCTGATATTTACCTTCCAAATCTTGAGTAAAAGGGCTTCTTGTGAGTAGGTTGTGATCTCTTTGTCGGCTACCTGCGCGTAAGTCGGCATTGAGTTCTCTGTCACTGCACAGCCTGATCTTCCAGCATAAGGATCTTTATCCAATTCCAGTCTTCCTAATCTCCTGAAAGGCGTTGGTGTTTATGTCGTCGGGTCCCTGTTCGTTAGGCAGTGTTGGGTCTCTCGCCCCTGCACTGCCTGATGTTTTAGTATTAGGGTCCTTGTTTATCCTAGTCTTCCCAATATTGTAAGAGACGGTGATAATCTCATCGTACACTTCTTAAAATTTGCATTTAAAAGTACATTCGACTCTTTTTCGAAGAAATTTCCTATGAAAGCATTTTACAAAAGTTTCGATTCGAATAAAATGTTCCCAATTTAATTTAAGTTTTCTATGGGTTGCCCAAAAAGTAATTGCGGATTTTTCATATAGTCGGCGTTGACAAATTTTAAGCAAATTTTAAGCATTAATCGAATTGGATCGTCATGTAACTGAGCGTGAGATAGAAGAGAAGTTAAATATACCAAAATCAACCGTTCATTATCACATAAAAAGTCTTGGACTGGTGAAAAAGCTTGATATTTGGGTAACACATGTATTGAAAAAAATTCATTTAACAAACCGAAGAATCAACGCTTGTGATATGCACCTTAAACGCAATGAATTCGATCCGTTTTTAAAAAGAATCATAACTGGAGATGAAAAATGGATTGTTTACAAGAACGTTAGTCGAAAACGATCATGGTCCAAGCATGGTGAACCAGCTCCAACCACTTCAAAGGCTGAGATCCACCAAAAGAAGGTTATGCTATCTATTTGGTGGGATTGGAAGGGTGTGGTATATTTTGAGCTGCTTCCAAGGAACCAAACGATTAATTCGAATGTTTACTGTCAACAATTGGACAAATTGAATACAGCCATCAAGGAGAAGCGACCAGAATGGGTCAATCGTAAAGGTGCCATATTCCACCAGGACAACGCTAGACCGCACACATCTTTGGTCACTTGCCAAAAACTGAGTGAGCTTGGCTGGGAACTTTTGATGCATCCACCATATAGCCCTGACCTTGCACCATCAGACTACCATTTATTTCGATCTTTGCAGAACTACCTTAATGGTAAAACTTTCGGCAATGATGAGGCTATAAAATCGCACTTGGTTCAGTTTTTTGCAGATAAAGACCAGAAGTTCTATGAGCGTGGAATACTAAATTTGCCAGGAAGATGGCAAAAGGTTATCGAACAAAATGGCAATTATATATTTGATTAAAGTTCACTCTAAGTTGTAAAGGGTGATTTTTTTGAGGTTAGGATTTTCATGCATTAGTATTTGACAGATCACGTGGGATTTCAGACATGGTGTCAAAGAGAAAGATGCTCAGTATGCTTTGACATTTCATCATGAATAGACTTACTAACGAGCAACGCTTGCAAATCATTGAATTTTATTACCAAAATCAGTGTTCGGTTCGAAATGTGTTCAAATTTTGACAAATTTTGTTCAGCGATGAGGCTCATTTCTGGTTGAATGGCTAAGTAAATAAGCAAAATTGCCGCATTTGGAGTGAAGAGCAACCAGAAGCCGTTCAAGAACTGCCCATGCATCCCGAAAAATGCACTGTTTGGTGTGGTTTGTACGCTGGTGGAATCATTGGACCGTATTTTTTCAAAGATGCTGTTGGACGCAACGTTACGGTGAATGAACACATTTCGAACCGAACACTGATTTTGGTAATAAAATTCAATGATTTGCAAGCGTTGCTCGTTAGTAAGTCTATTCATGATGAAATGTCAAAGCATACTGAGCATCTTTCTCTTTGACACCATGTCTGAAATCCCACGTGATCTGTCAAATACTAATGCATGAAAATCCTAACTTCAAAAAAATCACCCTTTATTAAAAATGCATTTACTTTCTTTAAAAAAATCTGCAATTACTTTTTAGGCAACCCAATATATTGTGTGACCTTACTCTTCATTAAGCTTTCAATTTTCACTCTGTCCTCGTTGTTACGTATAACAGATAAGCCCATGTGATTTGGCTTATAAATAACTACAATTTGATGACAAACAATTTTCCGCTCACCTCATAAGCCAGTTGCTATGAGATATTTGACATTATCGTTAATATTAATCATAACTCCTTTTATTATAAATGCCAGTAAACGTGTTAGTTTATAACGGCCAATAGCTCCATAGTGAATATTTTTATGTCACATATTTCTCCCTCTCTCTCTTTCTCATAAAAAATTCCCAATTAAATAAAATACCAAAAATAACTCACGAACGAATTTTCACGTAATTTTCTCGTAAATCAGAAAAAGAAAAATGTAAATGAAACGAACGCACCTATTATTTGGTTGGCTATATTGATTTTTGGCCTTCGTGCGATTTAATAATGTCCTTTTGGTGAATAATTGAAATGAACGGTTATGTTTGGGGGACAGGTGTTGGCTAGCCAATGAAACTGTTATTTGATACTTTAGAACTTAATAAGGACATCTGGATTTGTAAGCAAAGAGCGGGGTAATTGTTTTACATAACAAATAAATAATGTCTACATATCACATAGAGCAGTTAATTAATTTGGAAAAAGTTTAGTACGATTTACACTAGAATGAGCTATTTAAAATTAAATATTTAATTTTTATACCCTCCACCATAAGATGGGGGGTATACTAATTTCGTCATTCTGTTTGTAACTACTCGAAATATTCGTCTGAGACCCCATAAGGTATATATATTCTTGATCGTCGTGAAATTTTATGTCGATCTAGCCATGTCCGTCCGTCTGTCCGTCCGTCCGTCCGTCTGTCTGTCGAAAGCACGCTATCTTCCGAAGGAGTAGAGCTAGCCGCTTGAAATTTTGCACAAATACTTCTTATAAGTGTACGTCGGTTGGTATTGTAAATGGGCCATATCGGTCCATGTTTTGATATAGCTGCCATATAAACCGATCTTGGGTCTTGACTTCTTGAACCTCTAGAAGGCGCAAATCTTATCCGATTTGCACGACGTATTTTGTTATGATATCCAATAATTGTGTTAAGTATGGTTCAAATCGGTTCATAACCTGATATAGCTCCCATATAAACCGATCTTGGGTCTTGACTTCTTGAGCCTCTAGAGTGCGCAATTCTTATCCGATTTGAATGAAATTTTGCACGACGTATTTTGCTATGATATTCAACAATTGTGCCAAGTATGGTTCAAATCGGTTCATAACCTGATATAGCTGCCATATAAACCGATCTTGGGACTTGACTTTTTGAGCCTCTAGAGTGCGTAATTCTTATCCGATTGGAATGAAATTTTGCACGACGTATTTTGTTACGATATCCAATAACTGTGCCAAATATGGTTTAAATCGGTCCATAACCTTATATAGCTGTCATATAAACCGATTTTGGGTCTTGATTTCTTGAGCCTCTAGAGGGCGCAATTCTTATCCGATTTGAATGAATTTTGGCATGTAGTATTTTGTTATGATATCCAACAACTGTGCCAAATATGGTTCAAATCGGTTCATAACCTGATATAGCTGCAATATAAACCGATCTGGGATCTTGATTTCTTGAGCCTCTAGAGGTCGCAGTTATTATCCGATTTGCCTGAAATTTTGTACGACGGATTCTCTCATGACCATTAACATACGTGTTTATTATGGTCTGAATCGGTATATAGCCCGATACAGCTCCCATATAAATCGATCTCTCTATTTTACTTCTTGAGCCCACAAAGGGCGCAATTCTTATTCGAATTGGCTGACATTTTACACAGGTCTCCAACATATAATTTAATTGTGGTCCAAACCGGACCATATCTTGATATCGCTCTAATAGCAGAGCAAATCTTTTCTTATATCCTTTTTTGCCTAAGAAGAGATGCCGGGAAAAGAACTCGACAAATGCAATCCATGGTGGAGGGTATATAAGATTCGGCCCGGCCGAACTTAGCACGCTTTTACTTGTTTATACTCACTTTCTGTTTCGATTTAGTTCAGTCTGTCTGTCCGTCTGTCCATGTTAATTTGTGTACAAACTACAGGTCGCAATTTTCATCCGATCGTTTTTACACTTGGTAGGGCCACGTATATCGGCCTAGAGACGTAGCTTATTGAAATTGGAAAATATCGGCTCAGATTTAGTTATAGCTCCCATATATGTTCGTCCGATTTGTAGTAAAAATGCAATAAAATGGTCATTTGTTAACCGATTCTCTCATTATTTGGCAGGAAGGATTTTCTTGTGACTCTCGAAACTACTGGTGAATTTCATAGAAATCGGTTCTGATTTACATACAGCTCTATATATATTTCACTTCTGTTGTCACAGCAAACGCATTTATTGACCAATCTTTCCCAAACTTTGTGCAACGCTTTGCTCGACGACTTATACACAATATCTTCTATCTGTCATTTAGATCGATCGGCCGATTTAGGATCTTAAGCCCATCAAAGCCACATTTATTATCCGAATCCGCTGAAATTTTAAACATTGAGTTGGTTTAGGCCTTTCATTATTCCGTCCAGATCGGACCATATTTAGATATAGCTGACCATATTTAGATATAGATCGATCGGCCGATTTAGGATCTTAAGCCCATCAAAGCCACATTTATTACTCGATTTCGTTGAAATTGGAAACATTGAGTTGCTATGGGAATGAAATGTTTACCTCCTAGTCATGTTAAGTTCCAAGTAGCAGTGACTCGACTGAAGAACAACAAGGCAGCAGGAGCCGACGGGTTACCCCCTGAACTATTAAAGACCGGAGGCGACATGCTGATAAGGCGTATACATCAGCTTGTTTGCGCAAGAAAAACGCATACCCGATGATTGTCACATACAGCACAGTCACATACAGCAATGGTCGGTAAAAATGTCCGGAAAGGAAGGTATTTTGGGGTGGGGCGATCCCCCAAATACATGGCAAACATTCAATTGGATACCTTTCACCTTTCGTTTGAGCCGTATGTTGTCGTGGTTGATCTATATATTCATTTTCCGGATTTTGGGTGGCCCCCGAGGCACCCGACCCCAACAATAGAAACCATGTTTTGTTTAAGGTGACTGTAGGAATGCAAAAAAATTTCGAACGAATCGCATTGCAAATCTCCGAGACCTGCTTTTTTTAAATTAGGGTAATGAGAAGTGCTTTTAAGGGAAAAGATGACACCTCAGACATTTCGACCCAAATATAGTTATTAAATTTGTGATTCACTCCAAAATTTCTTTAATTTGAGCCCTATATTGCCATGGTCGGTAAACGTGAACCGTTTGGAAGGTGTTTTGGGAATGGGGCGCCCACCGGCACTTTATCCTAAAAATAGATAAAAAAAATTCGTTTTTTACTCCCAAATACCGTTGATGTGAGCTTCATATTGCCATAATCGGAAATGATGTTCAGTTTAGGGAGTGCTTTCGACGTATCTCCAAACAATTGGCTCCAAAATTAGATATCAGATTCGTTTTCTACTCCTAAATACCTTTTATTTGAGTCCCAATGAACCTATTTGGCGTATATTTAGGAGAACAAGTAAAATCGTATTAAGTTCGATCGATCAGAATCTTATATACCCTCCACCATCGATCTCATTTATCTAGTTCTTTTCCCGGCATCTCTTCTTTTTGCCTAAGAAGAAGGATATAAGAAAAGATTTGCTCTGCTATTAGAGCGATATCAAGATATTGTCCGGTTTGGACCACAATTAAATTATATGTTGGAGACCTGTTTAAAATGTCAGCCAATTCGAATTAAAATTGGGGCTCAAGAAGTAAAACAGAGAGATCGATTTATATGGGAGCTGTATCGGGCTATAGACCGATTCAGACGATAATAAACACGTATGTTGATGGTCATGAGAGAATCCGTCGTACAAAATTTCAGGCAAATCGGATAATAATTGCGACCTCTAGAGGCTCAAGAAGTCAAGATCCCAGATCGGTTTATATGACAGCTATATCAGGTTATGAACCAATTTGAACCATACTTGGCACAGTTGTTGAAAGTAAAAATAAAATACGTCGTGCAAAATTTCAGCCAAATCGCATAATAATTGCGCCGTCTAGAAGCTCGAGAAGTCAAATCCCTAGATCTGTTTATATGACAGCTATATCAAGTTGTGAACCGATTTGAACCATACTTAGCAAAGGTGTTGGATATCATAACAAAACATGTCGTGCAAAATTTCATTCCAATCGGATAAGAATTGCGCACACTAGAGGCTCAAGAAGTCAAGACCCAAGATCGGTTTATATGGCAGCTATATCAAAACATGGACCGATATGGCCCATTTATAATACCAACCGACCTACACTAATAAGAAGTATTTGTGCAAAATTTCAAGCGGCTAGCTTTACTCCTTCGGAAGTTTGCGTGCTTTAGACAGACAGACGGACGGACAGACGGACATGGCTAGATCGACATAAAATGTCGCGACGATCAAGTCGCATGTAGCCATGGTCGGCTAATGTGTCCATTTGGGGTGGGGCGAACTCCCATTACTAGGACATAATTATACTCTACACCACTACTATGGTACAGGTATTATAACTTAGTGCATTTGTTTGTAACACCCAAAAGAAAGAGAATTAGACCCATTGGTAAGCATACCGATCGGCTCAGAATCACTTTCTGATTCGATTTAGGTATGTCTGTCTGTCCGTCTGTCCATGATAATTTGTGTACAAACTACAGGTCGCAATTTTCATCTGATTGTGTTAAAATTTGGTACTGGCATGTTTTTCGGCCTAGAGATGAAGCCTTTTGAAATTGGAGAAAATCAGTTCAGATTTGGATATAGCTCCCATATATATGTTCGTCCAATTTGCAGTAATAATGCAATAAAATGTTAGCCGATTCTCTCAAATTTGGTAGGTATCAGATTTAGATATAGTTCTCACATATATATAGCGCCTGATTTTCACTCCTAGTGCCACTTCAAGCGCATTTATTGACCACTCTTCCCAAAATTTTGTACAGCGATTATCTCGAAGATTTTCACAATATCTATAAAGTTAAGTTGAAATCGGTTCAGATTTAGATATAGCTCCCATATATATGTCCGTCCGATTTGCAGTAATTTTCAAATAAATAGGTCATTTGGTAATCGATTCTCACGTAATTTGGTAGGTGAATTTCAAAGATATCGGTTTAGATTTCGTTATAGCTGCCATATATGTATATCGCCCGATTTTCACATCTGCAGCCACTGCAAGCGCATTTATTGACCAATCTTGCCAAAATTTTGTACAACGCTTTCCTCGACAACTACCACAACTGAGAAGTTTGCTCCAAATCGGTTCAGATTTAGATATAGCTCCCATCAGGGACGTAGCTAGGATTTTAATTTTGGCGGGGCCCACGCCACATTTTTTTCAAAATCGAAAATTGCCAAAATTCTTGTTACAGTACCAAAATTTTTTTTTGACAAATTGTAATCGCTATTCGGTGCAGGAACTAACATATCTGCGATGAATTTTGCACTGATTGCCAAAACAGTGCAAATATCTTTTGGAAGTTGTATTAATGGCTTCGAATGCTTGACAACGGCAACGGCTCTTGTCGATGCTCCGTGTGCCCAGGTTCGCATTAACGACGAAAAATACCCATGAATAGAGCTGTCTTAGAAAAATTCTAGGTCGAGTTAGGAAAGAAGTATGGTAATGAAATTTGACGTAAAATAGACGACTGAAACCAGTTACTACAATTTTTTTCGTCATGTTTTGGGAGAAAATTGGCTTGTCGGAAGTCGGCAATTTTTTATATCCCAAAAATCAAACGAAAAAAATTTCTCAAAATTTTTAGGAGTGAGAAATATGGAATTAGTTTTAGTGTCTTGTTGCATTTGATGGTTTCTATAAAAAAAATAAATGTATAGCAATAATCCTACTTCTTTGGACAGCAGGTTCTATTATTTTATAATATATTTATTGTACGTTTTAATACCAAAACATGCGAATATTAACAAAATCATCTAATCGTCCGGTACATACTGCCAAGATTTGCCTGTATCCCAAATTTCAGATATGTAGCTCAACAAAAAAAAAGTACTAAATAGCACATAATTACTTTTAATTCCATTCCTGGTGCGATTTCAACACTTCATATTTGGTACAACTTATCGCATATTTGTCAAAATATTAATCACTTTTAGCAATTTTTTATACCCTCCACCATAGGATGGGGGGTATACTAATTTCGTCATTCTGTTTCTAACTACTCGAAATATTCGTCTGAGACCCCATAAAGTATATATATTCTTGATCGTCGCGACATTTTATGTCGATCTAGCCATGTCCGTCCGTCTGTCCGTCCGTCCGTCTGTCCGTCCGTCAGTCCGTCTGTCTGTCGAAAGCACGCTAACTTCCGAAGGAGTAAAGCTAGCCTCTTGAAATTTTGCACAAATACTTCTTATTAGTGTAGATCGGTTGGTATTGTAAATGGGCTATATCGGTCCATGTTTTGATATAGCTGTCATATAAACCGATCTTGGGTCTTGACTTCTTGAGCCTCTAGAGTGCGCAATTCTTATCCGATTGGAATGAAATTTTGCACGACGTGTTTTATTACGATATCCAACAAATGTGCCAAGTATGGTTCAAATCGGTCCATAACCTTATATAGCTGTCATATAAACCGATCTTGGGTCTTGACTTCTTGAGCCTCTAGAGGGCGCAATTCTTATCCGATTTGAATGAAATTTTGCACGTAGTATTTTGTTACGATATCCAACAACTGTGCCAAATATGGTTCAAATCGGCTCAAAACCTGATATAGCTGTCATATAAACAGATCTGGGGACTTGACTTCTTGAGCTTCTAGAGGGCGCAATTCCTCTCCGATTTGGCTGAAATTTCGCAAGACGTTTTTTATTGTTACTTTCAACAACTATGTCAAATAAAGTACAAGTCGGTTCATAACCTGATAAAGCTGCCATATAAACCGATCTGGGATCTTGACTTCTTGAGCCTCTAGAGGCCGCAATTATTATCCGATTTGCCTGAAATTTTGTACGACGGATTCTCTCATGACCATTAACATATGTGTTTATTATGGTCTGAATCGGTCTATAGCCCGATACAGCTCCCATATAAATCGATCTCTCTATTTTACTTCTTGAACCCACAAAGGCGCAATTCTTATTCGAATTGGATGACATTTTACACAGGTCTCCAACATATAATTTGATTGTGGTCCAAACCGGACCATATCTTGATATCGCTCTAATAGCAGAGCAAATCTTTTCTTATATCCTTTTTTTTGCCTAAGAAGAGATGCCGGGAAAAGAACTCGACAAATACGATCCATGGTGGAGGGTATATAAGATTCGGCCCGGCCGAACTTAGCACGCTTTTACTTGTTTTAATTTTACCCTTCTCCGTTCACTGCTAAAGTAAATAAGCTATTTCGTACTTCGACATATTTCTTCAATTTGGCACTGATCGGTTCAGGTTTTGTTATAGCTGTCATATAGACCGATCTCTCGATCTAAGGTTTTGAGCCTATAAATGGCGCATTTATAATCCGATTTCACTGAAATTTGACACAGTGATTTAGGTTAGGCTTTTCGACATCCGTGCCGTATATGGTTCAGATTGGTTTATTTTTAGATATAGCTACTAAAAAGACCAATATTTTGTTATACACAATTGAACAATGACTTGTACTTATTATAGTATTTGGTCCAAAGCGGAACATATTTCGATATAACCGCTAAGGGATATAAGGAATGCAATTTTCACCGGATTTTGATGAAAGGTGTTTAACATATATACCAAGTTCGGCACGGCCGAGCTTAATGCCTTTTTACGTGTTCTATCAAACCCCTTTATTTCGCAACAACAATCATTTAAGACAAATTTCGAAGTTCTAGCTCTACCCATTCGCCCTAATTTGTATACCCTCCACCATAAGATGGGGGTATACTAATTTCGTCATTCTGTTTGTAACTACTCGAAATATTCGTCTGAGACCCCATAAAGTATATATATTCTTGATCGTCGCGACATTTTATGTCGATCTAGCCATGTCCGTCCGTCTGTTCGTCCGTCCGTTTGTCTGTCGAAAGCACGCTAACTTCCGAAGGAGTAAAGCTAGCCGCTTGAAATTTTGCACAAATACTTCTTATTAGTGTAGGTCGGTTGGTATTGTAAATGGGCCATATCGGTCCATGTTTTGATATAGCTGCCATATAAACCGATCTTGGGTCTTGACTTCTTGAGCCTCTAGAGTGCGCAATTCTTATCCGATTGGGATGAAATTTTGCAATTTTGCGTGTTTTGTAATGATATCCAACAACTGTGCCAAGTACGGTTCAAATCGGTTTATAACCTGATATAGCTGTCATATATGATGATATCCAACAACTGTGCCAAGTATGGTTCAAATCGGTTCATAACCTGATATATCTGTCATATAAACCGATCTGGGATCTTGACTTCTTGAGCCTCTAGAGGTCGCAATTATTATCCGATTTACCTGAAATTTTGTACGACGGATTCTCTCATGACCATCAACATACGTGTTTATTATGGTCTGAATCGGTCTATAGCCCGATACAGATCCCATATAAATCGTTCTCTCTATTTTACTTCTAGAGCCCCCAAAGGGCGCAATTCTTATTCGAATTGGCTGACATTTTACACAGCTATTCAACATATAATTTAATTGTGGTCAAAACCGGACCATATCTTGATATCGCTCTAATAGCAGAGCAAATCTTTTCTTATATCATGTTTTGCCTAAAAAGAGATGCCGGGAAAAGAACTCGACAAATGCGATCCATGTTGGAGGTTATATAAGATTCGGCCCGGCCGAACTTTGCACGCTTTTACTTGTTGTCTCTGGAAAAAAAAAGGTGTAAAAGTGGTAGCGTATGCTGATGACTTGGCAATTGCGGTTAGGGGAAAATTTCCCACAATTGTCCACTCTAAGAGATATACTTCAGGAAGCTCTACGTGCAACAGCAAAGTGGGCTACCGAAAGTGGTCTCCTTGGGAGGAGAAAATGTTCAATTTACAGAAGCGCAAAGTACCTGGGGGTTTTGCTGGATAGGAAATTGAACCTCAAATCCAACATTTTGGAAAGGGCAAGAAAGATAACTCTTGCCCTACACACCTGCAAGAGAGCCATTGGCAAAAGTTAGGGGCTAAGACCGCGCGTCATGCATTGGGAATATACTGCAGTTGTCCGACCTATAATGCTATATGGTGTTGTGGTCTGGTGGACGGCGCTTCAAAAGTCCACCTACTGCTCAATACTTAACCGGATCAAAATTATGGCTTGTTTGTGCATCACAGTCGTAATGCTTTAATGCTACTTCTTATACCTCTGGACATTGTGGCTACCCAAATTGCTGCTACTACTGCCTACATGTGGCGGATATGGACACTGTGTTATCCTTGATACAATATCCGATGTTCCAGGATTACACAACCTGAGTCGCTATTTGATTAAAAGTACTGTACTACTATTCCTGACAGAAACGATAGGAACTACGACATCCCCTGTAATAGAAGTTACATAGACTTCTTTACGGATGGTTCCAAACTAGTCGACCAGGTGGGCTTTGGGGTGTACTCTAAAGATTTAGAACAGGTCATATCGAAAAGGTTACATGATCAATGCAAGCGGAGATGCTTGCAATTAAAGAAGTGGTAGAATGGATAAGATATAGTGTCATTACAACGATTGGCATAAACGTCTTCTCAGACAGCCAGCCAGCCATTAAATCCCTGGAGAACGTATTTCTGAACATAAAAACCGCCCTCGACTGTCGCAGATCTCTCAACGAGTTGGCTGAACCGTTTAAAATTCACCTGTTCTGGGTGCCGGGCTACAGAGATAACCCAGGGAACTGTAAAGAGGACGAGCTTGCGAGACTAGGAACTATCCTACACATTCAAGGGATACTGTAGTCTGTGGGTATATCAGGACCAGGCCCGAAGGACAACGAATGATGGTCACATAGAGGGGGTTGTGAGCATTCCAAAACTATGTGGCCTAATCTAGGCTTGAAGAGGTCTACAGCTTTGCTGTCATTGGGTAGAACAGACGTCTCAGTTATTGTGTCCGTCCTGACAGGTCACTGTTTAATCGGAAAACATGCTGACAGACTGAAGGTTGCCATCAACGACTTTTGCAGAAGATATTATTTTGCTATAGAACACTTTCAGTGTGTGTGTTCCGCACTAGCAGTTAGAAGGAGTTCTACTTTAGGTTCTCATTTCTTTGAGAACCTGTCTGATTTAGCGGATATAAACATTCGCAAGTTATTGGGCTTTTAAAGCGATCTGGATGGTTCAACGGTAGGAACTTGAAGGCATCTCTTCCTATGATATCACAATGGACGAAAACGTCTACTTAAACCTAACCTAACCTAGATATGGCTCCCACTTTGTGGATTATTTAAAAGAAAGTAAATGCATTTTTGATAAAACTTAGAATGAACTTCAATCAAATATATAATTGCCATTTTGTTCGATAACCTTTTGCCATCTTCCTGGCAAATTTAGTATTCCACGCTCATAGAACTTCTGGCCTTTATCTGCAAAAAACTGAACCAAGTGCGATTTTATAGCCTCATTATTTAAGCCCCATATTCCCATGGTTAGTAAATAAGTCCTGTTTAAGGGGTGTTTTGGGAAAGGGGTGGACCCCCAGAAACATGGTCCCACATTTGAATATCAGATTCGTATTCTACTGGCAAATACCTTTCATTTGAGTCCCATATTGTCATGGTCGGTAAATATGTCAGATTTAGGAGTGTTTTGGGGTTTGGGTTACCCCTAGCACTTGGATCGACAATTGGATATCAGATGCGTTTTCTTATCCTAAATACCTTTCATTTGAATCCTATATTGTCGTGATTGGTCTAAATATATATATTTGGTAGGTTTTAGGGTGGGGCAGCCCCCCTAGGCACCTCATCCGAAATTTAGATACCAAATTTTTATTTTTAGGGTATTATATGAGCGCACACAAAATTTCGCTTAAATCGCACCAACCATCTCCGAGACCTGGCGTTTCTTAAAATTAGGGTAAGGGGGAGGGTCCGGCCTCCGTTCAGATATAAAAAATGTAGTTCCCTATTTTCACCACGGGGTTATTATGCACCAACTGTGAACTTTTCAAGAAAATCGTTTCAGCTGTTTCTGAGTCTAAACAAACAAACAAACAAACACAATTTGATTTTTATATATAAGATATATATCGCCCGATTTTTACATCTATAGCCACTAACTGCATAATACAAAACCCTATAAGCTCTATCTTAAGATGAGAAATGAGTCAAAACTATTGAGTTGCCCAAAAAGTAATTGTCGGTAATATAGTCGGCATTGACAAATTTTTTCAACGGCTTGTGACTCTGTAATTGCATTCTTTCTTCTGTCAGTTATCAGCTGTTACTTTTAGCTTGCTTTAGAAAAAAAGTGCGCGAAATTTTGTTTACATTTGTTTGTTTGGCGTCAATTTAAATATGGGTATCACATGCATTGAAAGAAATTCATTTAACAAACCGAATCAACGCTTGTGATATGCATCTTAAACGCAATGATTCGATCCGTTTTAAAAACGAATCATAACTGGAGATGAAAAATGGATTGTTTACAACAACGTTAGTCGAAAACGATCATGGTCCAAGCATGGTGAACCTGTTCAAACCACCTCAAAGGCTGATATCCACCAAAAGAAGGTTATGCTGTCTGTTTGGTGGGATTGGAAGGGTGTGGTATATTTTGAGCTGCTTCCAAGGAACCAAACGATTAATTCGGATGTTTACTATCAACAATTGGACAAATTGAATACAGCCATCAAGGAGAAGCGACCAGAATTGGTCAATCGTAAAGGTGTCATATTCCACGAGGACAACGCTAGACCGCACACATCTTTGGTCACTCGCCAAAAACTGAGTGAGCTTGGCTGGGAACTTTTGATGCATCCACCATATAGCCTTGACCTTGCACCATTAGACTACCATTTATTTCGATCTTTGCCGAACTCCCTAAATGGTAAAACTTTCGGCAATGATGAGGCTATAAAATCGCACTTGGTTCAGTTTTTTGCAGATAAAGGCCAGAAGTTCTATGAGCGTGGAATACTAAATTTGCCAGGAAGATGGCAAAAGGTTATCGAACAAAATGGCAAATATATATTTGATTAAAGTTAATTTTAAGTTTTATTAAAAATGCATTTACTTTCTTTTAAAAAATCCGCAATTAATTTTTGGGCAACCATAGCTGAACCGGGCCCGCTCCGCTGCGCCTTCTTTTACTTTATATGGGACAAAAGTCTCCTTGGAATATTTATTTTCGACAATTCAAGTTCTTGTAGTGAAATACCATGCTAACTTGACTTAAACTTTTACAATATAAGTGCCTTTATCTGAATCCTATATGATCTTTATTGGGCTACGAATTTAAGTTTGGATGTAAGGTGTACTCCATTCTCAAAATACGTAATTTCAGCCCGATATTCTCATGATGTCTGATTTGGTGGTGTTTTCGGGTGAGAGGTGGTCTCCCAGATACTTGGTCTTGTTTGTTTGTGGTTTTGTAAATTTGTTTGTTCCGTATAGACTCAAAAACGGCTGAACCCATTTCTTTAAAATATTCACAGATTGTGGGGAGTGGTCCAGAAGGAGCAATACGACTTTTATATTAAATGTTGGATCCAATAATCTGGGGGGCCGCCCCGACCCCAAAACCACCTAAAATAGGTTTATTGGACGATAATGGCAATATGGGACTCGAATAAAAGTTATTCGGGAGTAGATTATGAAAACGGTCAGTAAGGAGGAATAGGCTTTTTAGTTTGCTGATATTGGAAGGGGACGTACCCTCCCGCGTTAACCCAAAAAAAAATACCTAAAATCAAATGTGGACCGATAGGGACAATATGGGTATCAAATGAAAGGCATTGGGGAGTAGAATACAAATATGGTTTTAAAAATTTGGATGAAGTATGCGAGGGGTTGTCCAACCCCAGAAACTCCACCAAACAAACACATTGGATGTAAATATCAATATGGGACTCAAATGAAAGGTATTTGGGACTAAACTACGAATATGACATAACAAATGAGGTCCACGTTTTTGGAATCGCCCCACCCTCAAATGGGAATGTAATTGGATCCTACCTAGATGAGCCTCGAACTAAAGGTATTTGGTAACAGATTACGAATAATTTGTTTATTTAGTTTATTTGACCCATTAAAACAATGGGGGATCAAGTGATAGATATTTTTAAGTGGAGTGCGTCATTCAAATTTGTGCTCAAGTGCCATATGGATTGAGGCGCACAATTGTATGCACCAATTATGACAATATGGGGTTCAATTCAAAGTATAAGTTTGTGAACTACGAATATGAAATTTTTATTCTGCTCATATATCTAGCGGACCACCTCACCTCAAAACAGTTGATCAATTAAAGGGTGATTTTTTTGAGGTTAGGATTTTCATGCATTAGTATTTGACAGATCACGTGGGATTTCAGACATGGTGTCAAAGAGAAAGATGCTCAGTATGCTTTGACATTTCATCATGAATAGACTTACTAACGAGCAACGCTTGCAAATCATTGAATTTTATTACCAAAATCAGTGTTCGGTTCGAAATGTGTTCAAATTTTGACAAATTTTGTTCAGCGATGAGGCTCATTTCTGGTTGAATGGCTACGTAAATAAGCAAAATTGCCGCATTTGGAGTGAAGAGCAACCAGAAGCCGTTCAAGAACTGCCCATGCATCCCGAAAAATGCACTGTTTGGTGTGGTTTGTACGCTGGTGGAATCATTGGACCGTATTTTTTCAAAGATGCTGTTGGACGCAACGTTACGGTGAATGAACACATTTCGAACCGAACACTGATTTTGGTAATAAAATTCAATGATTTGCAAGCGTTGCTCGTTAGTAAGTCTATTCATGATGAAATGTCAAAGCATACTGAGCATCTTTCTCTTTGACACCATGTCTGAAATCCCACGTGATCTGTCAAATACTAATGCATGAAAATCCTAACCTCAAAAAAATCACCCTTTATAATGACCTAACAGGACACTGCCACCATAACCCCAAAATTTTGATGTTCAGTGTGACAGGAGCAGTTAACGTCAAGGTGGCCGCCATTTTTAGCTCATCGACAAGGATCCTTATTTTCTAGAAAAGTCCAAACGTGACATAAAAGTCATTTATAACCAATTGAAATCATAAAGCTATTTTTATAGAATATTAAAATGAGAGCAAAACAACACATTTCATCAAAATACTGAAACTGATTCGCCGAAATTATCATTATAAAACAAAGATAATAAGACCAAATGTCACAGCCAATGGGTAAGTCCCTGTACCCAATAGTGACCACAGCTTTCAATAAAACATTTTAGGTATAATACCAAATTTAGTCAATTTTTCGATTTTGAGGGGTGACCTTCCCCGTAATTATTAAAATTATGAATGAGCGAAATTTTGTGCAGATTGTTTTATTACTTCCCTTGCTTGTTATAAAGGGTGATTTTTAAAAAAACTATAGAAAAATATTAAAAAACAAGTAAAAAGGCGTTAAGTTCAGCCGGGCCGAACTTTGGATACCCACCACCTCGGGTATATATGTAAACCACCTTTCATCAAAATTCGGTGAAAATTTCATACCTTGTACTCATATACCTCATACCGATCTGATCTATATACGACGAAAAGCCGAACATAAGTCACTGTGTCAAATTTCAGTGAAATCGGATTATAAATGCGCCTTTTATGGGGCCAAGACCTTAAATCGAGATATCGGTCTACATGGCAGCTATATCCAAATCTGGACCGATTTGGGCCATAAACATGTCGAAGAGCCTAACACTAAGCACTGTCCCAAATTTCGGCGAAATCGGACAATAAATGCCTCTTTTATGGGCCCCAAACCTTAAATCCAGAGATCGGTCTATATGGCAGCTATATTCAAATCTGTACCGATCTGGGCAAAATTGAAGAAGGACGTCGAAGAGCCTAACCAAACTCACTGTCTCAAATTTCAGCGACATCGGACAATAAATGCGTCTTTTATGGCCCCAAAACCTAATACCTAGATATCGGTCTATATGGCAGCTATATCCAAATCTGGACCGATCTGTGCGATATTGGAGAAGTATGTCAAGGGGCTTAACTTAACTCACTGTTCCAAATTTCGGGGACATCGGGCAATAAATGAGCATTTTATGGGCCCAAAACCATAAATCAAGAAATCGGTCTATATGGCAGCTATATCCAAATTTGAACCAATCTGGACCAAATTGAAGAAATATGTCGAAGGGCCTAACACATCTCACTGTCCCAAATTTCAGCAAAATCGGATAATGAATGTGGCTATTATGGGCCTTACACCTTAAATCGGAGGATCGATCTATATGGCAGCTATATCCAAATCTGGACCGATCTGAGCCAAATTAACGAAGGATGTCGATGGGTCTTACACAATTCACTGCCCCGAATTTCATCAAAATCGGATAATATATGTGGCTTTTGTGGGCCTAAGACCCTAAACCGGAGGATCGGTCTATATGGGGGCTATATCAAGATATAGTCCGATATAGCCCATCTTCGAACTTAACCTGCTTATGGACAAAAAAAGAATCTGTGCAGAATCCGATTCGGACCATAATTGAATTGAATGTTATTATGTAAAATTTCAGCCAATTCGAATAAGAACTGCGCCCTTTGGGGGCTCCACAAGTAAAATAGAGAGTTCGGCTTATATGGGAGCTGTGTCAGGCTATAAATCGATTGATACCATATTGGATACGTATGTTAAAGGTCATGAGAGAAGCCGTTGTACAAAATTTCAGCCAAATCAAAGGTTATGGACCGATTTGAACCACAGTTATTGAAAGTCATATCAGAACACCTTGTGCAAAATTTCAGACAAATCGGAAGAGAACTGAGGCCTCTAGTGACTTAAGATGTCAAGATCCAAGATCGGTTTATATCGGTCAGGTTATGTACCGCTTTAAACCATACTCATCACAGTTGTTGAAAATCATATCAAAATATTTCATGCAAATTTTCAGCCAAATCGTATAAGAATTGCGCCCTCTAGTGGTTCAAGAAGTCAAGATCCATGGTCGGTTTATATGACAGCTTTATCATGTTATGAACCGATTTGACCCATATTTAGCACACTTCATCGGAAGAGAATTGAGCTTTCTAATGTCTTAAGAAGTCATGATCCAAGATCCATTTATATGGAAGCCATATCAATACATGGACATGTATGGCTCATTTACATCCTATGGTAGAGGGTATAAAAGTTAATAAATCATATAAAATCTTAGCTTCTTCAATTGTATTAGAAGTTTTGTTCAATTGTTTTTGCCATTAAAACTTTAAAAGTGCCCAAATTTAATTTTCTTTCAAATGTCCATTCTTATTTTGCTCTTTGACCACACAAAAACAAAATAAATCTTCCTTTAGATGGACTATCTTTTACAATATGCCCCCCATAAATCATGTATTAAACTAGGCAACAGAGAAGAAAAAACCCACCTAGTTGGGTGAATGTACCTGAACGGGAAATGAAACTTAAAATGAATACAAAATAAGAAGAAAGAACAGCAACTTTTTTCGTAAAAACATTATAGAAAACATCTTTTGACAAACGGACAACAACAAAAGGATCCGATATTTATTTTGCTCTCAAAAGTGTTTGTTTGCTGCTTGGTCGGTTGGATGGATTTTATTTCCATTGTCATTTCTCGAATAGAACCTAAGAGCCATAGAAAGGAAAGACTGTCAACAACAGGATAATATTTTTTTAAGGAAGTTTTCCCCACCTCTCTTTAAATCCTGGTAGGATCTAGCAGAGCAGTCAAAAGGAATTGAAGTTGAAAAATGCAACTTAAATGATTTGTACTTAAATCGAACAAACCAACAACAAAGTTTTACCTATTTATTTAATTTGAGGTTTTTTTAATAGATTTATTTTTGTTAGAATTAATTTACTTCACCTTATTTACACAGAGATACAAACAATTGCTAGAATTCAGCTTTTTTGATTAACTCCAAATTCTGTTGTAAATTTTCAATTTGCATGTAAAATCACTTTGAATGGCTGCTGTAAGTGACCTTGCCCATAAATTGTTGTCTTCTTGTTGCCGTTGTATGCGAGTGTGTACATGTAGAGAAGTAGAGAAGTGCGCGTGTGTACATGTAGACTAGGAGGGTAATCAGCATAACCTTTAATTTATTCCTTTTCACTTGGCCATATGCCAGGCTTAGGCTATATAGCCTTTCATTGCCGTTTGTTTTTTTATACCCTCCACCATAGGATGGGGTAGTACTAATATCGTCATTCCGTTTGTCACACATCAAAATCTTAGTCTTAGACCCCATCTTCTTATATATAAAAATCAATTTGTGTTTGTTTGTAGGTTTGTAGGTTTGTTTGTTTGTATGTTTGTGTGTTCCTTACAGACTCAGAAACGGCTGAACCGATTTTCGTGAAATTTTTACAGATGGTGCATAGTGATCCCGTGGTGAAAGGGTACTCATTTTTGATATCTGAAGGGGGGGGGGGGGGGGGGGGGGTGCGGACCCTCCCCCTTACCCTGATTTTTAGAAAAGCCAGATCTCAGAGATGGGTGGTGCGATTTAAGCGAAATTTTGTGTGCTCTTATATAGTACCCTAAAAATAAATATTTGGTATCCAAATTTCGGATGGGGTACCTAGGGGGGCTGCCCCACCCTAAAACCTACCAACCATATATTTACACCAATCACGAAAATATGGGACTCAAATGAAAGGTATTTAGGATAAATAAACGTATCTGATATCCAATTGTCGGGGGACCAGCTCAAGCCCCAAAACACCCCTAAATCGGACATATTTACCGACCATGGCAATATGGAACTCAAATGAAAGGTATTTGCGAGTAGAATACGAATCTGATATTCAAATGTGGGACCACGTGTCTGGGGGTCCACCCCTTCCCCAAAACACCCCCCAAACAGGACTTATTTACTGATCATGGCAATATGGGGCTTAAATAAAAGTAGTATTTGCATGTAGAATTCGAATCTGATATCCAAATATGGGACCAAGTATTGGGGGTCCGCCTCTCACCAATAACGTCCCCCAAAAGGGACAAATTTACGACCAAAGCAATACAGGCTCAAATGAAAGGTCTTTGAAAGTAAAGCAAGAATTTGATATCAATATTCGGGAAAGGTGTCTATGGGGCCACCCCACCCCCACAACATTACCCAAATGGGAAGTATTTGCTGACTATTACAATATGATGCTTAAATAAAAGGGTTTTTAGAGTGGAACTCGAAACCGATATATATTTTCAAGGTCAACTCACTGAGTGGCCGCCCATCCCCTAAAACACCACCAAGCCGGTCATGTTTGCTGACTATGGCAACATGGGGCTCAAATGAAAGGTATTTGGGAGTAGACCACGTATCTGATATCAACATTAGGGCCAACTGTCTATGGGACGTCCCACCACCATAACAACCCCCAAATAGGACATATTTGCTCACCAAGACAATTTGGGTCTTAAAGAGAGTGAAACTAAATATTCATAGTTTTTAGGGTCAATACCCCACACCGCACATATTTGCTGACTTTTTATAAGGAGTTTAAATGAGATTAGAAAACGAATTTGATATCCAATTTTGAAGCCGATGGCAATATGGGGTTCAAATAAATGATATATAGATATATGAGAATAGAGCACGATGGGGGATTTGGGGGACCACCCCAATCCCCCAAACACCCCTAAATCGGGCATATTTACCGACCATGTCAATGTGAAGCTTAAATGAAAGGTATTGGGGGTTAGAGCAAGAACTGATACCCACTTTCGGGACCAATTTTCTGGGCGTCTACCCCTTTCCCAAAATACCACACAAACAGCACTTTTTTACTGACCATTGCAATATGGGGCTCAAATAAAGATATTTGGGAGTAGAATACGAATTTGATATCCAAATGTAGGACCATGTAGTTAGGGCATCACCCCTTCCCCAAAACACTCCCCAAAGGTAAAAATTTTTCGACCATGACAATAAGTGGCTCAAATGAAAGGCATTTGAGATTAGAAAACGAATTTGATAACCTATTTTGGGGCCATGTGTTGGCGGGACGCCTCATCCTGTAAACTCCTCTAAAGCCAATGGCAATATGGGGTTTAAATAAATGGTGTTTCAGAGAAGAGCACGATGCTGATATTTTTTCAGGGCCAAGTGTCTGGGGGACCACCTCACCCCCGAAAACACCACTAAATCAGACATCATAAGAATATAGGGCGGAAATAAAGTATATTTACGAGTGGAGTACTCCTTACATCCAAACTTAAATTCGTAGACCAATAAAGTTCATATGAGATTCAGATAAAGGCACTTATATTGTTTAACTGTTAGTCAAGCGATATATTATTTTCGTAGCATGGTATTTCACTACAAGCTCTTTAATTGTCGAAAATAAATATTCCAAGGAAACTTTTGTTTCATGTAAAGTAAAAGAAGGTGCAGCGGAGCGGGCCCGAGTCAGCTAGTAAAGTATAAATATTCTTGTTCGCCATGACATTTTAAGTCGATTTAGCTATGTCCGTCCGTTTATTTGTCTATGGAAAGCACACTAACTTTCGCAGTATAGTATAATCTCCCGATTATACTTCTTGGGCCTCTACGGTCGGTCCAAGTTGTCTACCCGGCCTCCCCAACCCCAAAACCCTTTAAACGGGTCCAACGTCGCAAAATGGGCACCAATTTAAAGGTCCTTAACAGTTGACTACGAATCTTGTATAAATATTTGGGATAGAGTCTGGGACCACCCTCTTAATACCCTATCTAAATATAGTCCGATCTGAACCATATTTGGATCAGATGTCGTAAGGACTAAAACTAAGTAGTAAATAAAGCTTTTATGGGTTTTAGAACCTTTATCGGCAGGTCGATCTATATAGCAGCTATATCCAAATATGGTCCGATTTGGCCCGTTCAAGAACTTAACCTGCGTGCAGCAAAAAGACGTATCTGTGCCAAATTTTAGCTCAATATCTCAAGTTTAGAAGTCTGTAGAGTGATTACAAAAGACGGACGGACAAACACACGGACATCGTAAAATCGATTAGAATTTTATGACGATCCGAAAAATATATACTTTGCAGGGTCGGAAATTGCTATTTCGGTTTGTCGCAAACGGAATGACTTAATGAATATACCATCTATCCTATGTTGGTGGGTATAAAAAAAAATTAGATCTGAACGAGACCCGTTGCCCTGAATATCTTGATAGCCACCTTTAAAATGCTTGACATTATAGGGCCAAACCAAATCGTGCTCTAGCACGATACTAATATTATTTCAGGGTCCGCCCCCTAAACTCCCTTCAAACCGGCCATGTTTGCCTACTATGGCAATAAATAATAGGTATTTGATAGTAGAAAACGAATTTGATATCCTATTTTGAGGCTAAGTGTTTGTGGGTCCTCCCACCCATAAACTCCCCCTAAACCTATGGCAAATGGGGCTCAAATAAGACCAATTTGAGAGTAAAGCACGATGCTGATATTTTTTCAAGGCTACCCCTTAAACTGGAGGTTTCACCTCATAAACTCCCCCCTAGCCATGCGTATATACCGACTATAGTAATAAGTAGGTTAAATGTGGTTTTTGGGAGTAGAGTATGAGTATGGGAGTAGAGTATCTACTTTCGAGGCAAAGGGTTTGACAACTCTAATCTACCACCAAAACCAAGAGAATGATTGTGATCTGACATCCAAACTCTAATGACCGCACACTCTCTATTTCAAAAACCTCAGATCTCGGAGATGGGTGGGGCGATTTAAGCGAAATTTATTTTGTTTATAATAACTCAAAAACAGAAATTTGGTATCCTTATTTAGGGTGGAATATATAGGGGGGCTCGCCACCTCCAAAACCCGTCTAATGAAAATACAAACCAATAATGACAATATGGGGTTTAAATGAAAGGTATTTGAGACTAGATCAAGAATCTGACATATGGTCGTTCACATTTTCCACATGATACGATGGGACTCACGGAGACACGGGAATCTTGGAATAATGAGGTTGACAGAAGGCTTCAGGACCTGATGGAATATTTCCGGCGCTACAACAGGAGTAGGCAGACTATCTGGCGCTTCATCTGGCCACTATTTTCAGAGCGTGCCTGCGACATGCGTATACTCCGAAAACCTGGCAGAATGCGGTTATAAATACCCCCTAAACCCAAGCCGGGCAAGGTATGCGGCACCAAAGGCCTACAGATCTATAAGCCTTACGTCCTTTCTATTCAAAACCATGGAAAGTATTGTGGATACCATAGTCAAGAGTATGACATCCACCGTTCGAATCCTTAAACCACTACCGGGTGGAACGGGTCCTTAGAGACTTGATAAACCATATGCTAAGGAATAGGTGGGTATGTTGTGTGTCCCATGACATGAATATAAGGGAGTAAGTAGCGCATGGCACGGCACAGGAGGGCATTTTATCGCCACTCCTATGACCACCATAAATAACCTATTATGGATGCTGACTCGAAGGGATTTGAACCCGTCTGCCCGACGAAGTTATAATACTTCTAATGGGTAAAAATCTTAACCAGCTAAGCAAAAGGTCCGAAAGGGTCCTGCAGATGGCATACGACTTAGCTAGACCTAGGGGTCTCAGTGTTAACCCAGAAAAGAATGAAATCGGCTTGTTCACAAAGAAGACGAAGGTGAGCCAATTTGACGTACCACATTTTCTCAATAGAATGATTTCAATATCCGACAAGGTCAAATACTTAGGAGTGATCTTGGACAAAAAACTGAATTGGAAGTGTCACATTCAGGAGCGTACCGAGAAGGCTCGCAGGTGCTGGGCACTATGTGGCCCGTCTGCATAGGCTCGAAGTGGGTCCTGAATCCGAGGATGGTCCACTGGCTCTACAAGAGCGTGATTAGACCAATACTTACTTAGGCCTCAGTAGTTTGGAGGACTGCTATGGAGAAAAGTGAACAGAGAACATGTTTTCTTGGCATAGGCGGAGCAATGAGGACCACGCCCACTAGGGCACTGGAGACTATTCTAGGTATCCGGACCATAGACATGCAGATTAAGTGTGAGGCGGGCACTGCGGCTATGAGACTTAAGGCGATGGGAGAATGGAAAGAAGATAGGAGAAGCTCATACCATCGCGGTATAATCGAGGCAACGATAGGAAGCATGGAAAGAATGGAATGGAATCCGATCGGATACCTGACACGACACTTTAGGTCAAGTGTTAGACACTGCTGCTAACTGCATAGTCTTTGGTTGACGGAACCCTGGTATTGTCATCTAGAAGATCATGCTACACAGATGGATCAAATCCAGACGACAGAGAGGGCCTGGGGGTTTAGATTGAGAACCCTAGGACTTAGATCTGTTTTAAACTGCCTGCCCATTGTAGGGTCTTGTAGGCGGAGATCCGTGCCATCACGGAATGCGTAAGATGAACAGTATACTGGCCATGAGCGCAATAACAACCAGGACTGTAAGATCACGAACAGTCTTTGAGTTTAAGAAGGAGATTAAGGACTTCTCTGAGGATGGCACGATCCGCATCGTTTGGCTGCCGGGCCACATCGGAGTAAGGGCGAATGAAAGAACAGACGAACTGACAGTGAAGGTCAGAGCACTGCCGTCAATAAACTTGGTCAACCCGAAGTCTTTCGGGGCGAAGAAGTCCGAGTAAAGGGCGTGTGGGACGAACAGCGAAACGGTCGGTTGGGCTACAAAAATCCTATGGGGGAGATCCCAATCGTGAAAAGACGATGCTATTACTGAAAGCTAGTAAAGAAGGAGGTCAGTATGGCTTTTCGTATCATGACGTTACACATGGGACTACGAACTTGAGCAAAAACGGGGCGGCCCACAGGCATGTGTAGGGCATGCGAGGATGATGGAACATTGGAGCATTTCTTATGTCAATGACCGGCTTTTGCAGCTGACAGACACGGTGCAGCTAAGGGAGTGGTATGGACAACAATTAAGGATTTTGTAAGTAGCACGGAATTCCTAACATAGATTTTTTTCGAGTTTACTTTTTAGTATCTAGAGCGCAACAACAAGTCGATTACTGGCAGATAACATCCTCACCCTCTTTTCTGCCTAACCCAACCTTACCTAACATACTGTCCTGATATAGCTCCCATATAAACAGATCTTCCGATCAGTGTTGCCGTTTTTGGTAGGTTCCTACCAAAATTGGTAGGTTTTTATTCTCTTGGTAGGTTGTTAGGCTGACCTGAATTTTTGGTAGATTCGTTCGGTCGGGCTGAACCTTGGGATTCTGCTTAAAATTTCTACATACCATTTTCTACATTTTGCATGCATACCATAGACTGCAAATCGGGGGATCGGTTGGTTGGGAAATATACCAGGTTATAGACTCATTTGAACAGTACTTTGCATGGATGTCGAAAATTATAACAAAACACTATGTATTTCAGCCTTTAGCTTAAAATGTCAAATCTGGAGATCGGTTTGTGTGGGAGCTATGTCAGGTTGAGTATCGATTTGAACACTTGGTACGGTTGTTAGAAGTCTTAACAAAACATCTCGTATTTCAGCTTAATCAGACAACAACTGCGGCTTCTAGGTGCTCAAGAAGTTAAATTGGGAGATCGGTTTGTGTGGGAGCTATATCAGGTTATAAAATTATTCGGGCCATACTTGAATTCGTAACAGAAAACTTTCTGCAAAATTTTAGCTCAATCGGATTACAATAACGGTTTTCAGGAGCTCAAGAATTATAATCTAGAGATCGGTTTATTTGCGAACTATATCAGGTTATCGACCGACTTGGACCGTACATACGTGGTATGTTGGAAATTATAAAAACATTCAAAGCAAAATTTCAGCCAAATCGGATAACAATTGCGGCCTCCCGGGGCTCATAAAATCAAATCAGGAGATCGGTTTATATGGCAGCTTAATCCAAATCTGAACCGATATGACCCATTTTCAATGCTCGACGACCTATACCAATAAGAAATATCTGTGCAAAATTTCATGCGGTTAGCTTTACACCTTCGACCGCTATGATGATTTCCACAGACTGACGGACATGGCTAGATTGACTCAGAATATCGAGCCGATCAAGAATATATATACATTATGGGGTCGCAGATCAATATTTCGAGGTGTTACAAACGGAATGGCTAAATTAGTATACCCGCTATGGCTGTGGATACAAAAAGTCGTTGAGGATACTTCAAAATTATTTTACTTCTTATTGTTTCTGCGTATTCGTGCAGAATAAAACCACAGATGTTGAGCGGCCTTATACCCTAACAAGATATCTCACTGTTTCAAATTTTAGAGAAAACGTTCGTAAGTTCTGATATTAACTGTAACTGGTACGAGTCTCAAGGTATTTCTTCCGAATTCCGTCTGGGTTAGAAATGTGGCTTTTGTTGAATGCATTCAATGCCTGATAACAGGGCTATATTTTAGCTACATACAAATATGGCCAGTTTTGATTCATACTTAGATGCAGTAAACTGTTATTCCGAAAATGGTTAGGAAATGCGCATTTATGGACTTATTTTGGACTATATACGGTTGTTCATTGCAAATGGAATGATAAAATGGCTAACTCTAAGAAGTGGATTCTAAAAAATATACATCCATGTATGGCTTTAGAACTTTTGGTAAGTTTTAGTCGGCTTTGGTACTATTTTTCTTAAATTTTGGTGATCAGCGTAAAAATCTAAGACGATCTAGACATGTCCGTCCGTCTGTCTGTTGAAATCACGCTACAGCCTTTAAAAATAGAGATATTGAGCTGAAACTTTGCACAGATTCTTTTTTTGTCCATAAGCAGGTTAAGTTCGAAGATGGGCTATATCGGACTATATCTTGATATAGCCCCCATATAGACCGATCGGCCGATTTAGGGTCTTAGCCCCATAAAAGCCACATTTATTATCCGATTTTGCTGAAATTTGGGACAGTGAGTTGTGTTAGGCCCTTCGATATCCTCCGTCAATTTGGCTCAGATCGGTCTAGATTTGGATATAGCTGCCATATAGACCGATCTCTCGATTTAGGGTCTAAGGCCCATAAAAACCACATTTATTATCCGATTTTGCTGAAATTTGGAACAGTGAGTTGTGTTAGGACCTTCGACATCCTCCGTCAATTTGGCTCAGATCGGTCTAGATTTGGATATAGCTGCCATATAGACCGATCTCTCGATTTAAGGTCTTAGGCCCATAAAAGCCACATTTATTATCCGATATTGCTGAAATTTAGGACAGTGAGTTGTCTTAGGCCCTTCGACATCCTCCGTCAATATGGCTCAGATCGGTCTAGATTTGGATATAGCTGCCATATAGACCGATCTTCAAATTTAGGGTCTTAGGCCCATAAAAGCCACATTTATTATCCGATTTTGCTATAATTTGAGAAAGTGAGTTGTGTTAGGCCCTACAACGTCCTTCGTCAATTTGGCTCAGATCGGTTCACATTTGGATATAGCTGCCATATAGACCGATCCTCCGATTTAGGGTCATAGGCCCATAAGAGCTATATTTATTATCCGATTTTGCTGAAATTTGGGACATTGCGTTGTCTTAGGCCCTCCGACGTCCTCCGTGAATTTGGCTCAGATCGGTCCAGATTTGGATTTAGCTGCCATATAGACCGATCTTCCGATTTGGGGTCTTAGACCCATAAAACACACATTTATAGTCCGATGTCGCCGAAATTTGGGACAGTGAGTTAAGTTAAGTCCCTTGACATACTTCTGCATTATCGCACTGATCGGTCTAGATTTGGATATAGCTGCCATATAGACCGATCTCTCGGTTTTAGGTTTTGGGGCCATAAAAAGCGCATTTATTGTCCGATGTTGCCGAAATTTGGGACAAAGAGTTAAGTTAAGCCCCTCCACATATTTCTGCTATGGGACATAAGGTATGAGTTTTGCACCAGATTTTGACGAAAGGTGGTTTACATATATACCCGAGGTGGTGGGTATCCAAAGTTCGGCCCGGCCGAACTTAACGCCTTTTTACTTGTTTTTTTCATGATTTCTGTTTTGCCTTTGGCCCAGGTGGGTCATCAGTGTGCGGAACAGCAAACAAACACACATGCAACAACAATAAAACCACTCACAAACAATTTCAATTTCCTTCCAATGCCTTTTAACAACTACTGTTTGTGGCTCACTCTTCATACAAGTGTTTGCATGGGTGTATGTGTATTAATGTTTGGCACTAAAATGTATGCAAATATTTGCCACCTCCTTGCCGTATCACCGTTTGCTTAATGACCATTTGCCAAGAACAACAGTAACAAGGACATGAACTCTTATGCTATGATATGCATTTTTAGGGGATTTTAACTACGGATACGGATATGGATAACAACTGCACGAATGTTTCAAATGCAAATTCGAATTGAGAGTGTGAAAACCAAGAATGTTAATGCACAGTGGGGAAAGGCGAATAATTAACAAGTAAAAGCGTGCTAAGATCCGCCGGGTCGAATTTTGGCAACCCACCTCCATGGATTCTGCTAAAAATTCATAAAAAATAAGTGTAGTTGAAGGGCATAATTTTATTTTACATACCAAACTTCTGTCAAACCAGCAAAAATTAAAGCTTCTAGGAAACGAACAAGGATGATCGAGAGAGCGGTTTACATGCGAGCTATATCAGGTTATAGACCACATTTGGCACAGATGTTTGAAATCGTCACAGAATACCATGCAAAATATCAGCCAAATCGGACAAACATTACGGCATCCAGGGGCTCAAGGACACAAATCGGGAGATCGGTTTGTATGGGAGCTATATCTAAATCTGAATCTGTGCAAAATTTCAATCAGTTAGCTTTGCGCGTTCGACCACTATCGTGCTTTCGACAGACAGACGGGCGACATGGCTAGATCGACTCAGAACGTCAAGACGATCAAGAATATATATACTTAATGGGGTCTTAGAGGAATATTTCGAGGTGTTACAAACGGAATGACTAGATCAGTATACCTCCATCCCATGGTGGTGGGTATAAAAAGAGTCCTGAGAAGAAATTTACAAATCCAATCAGTGCACTATAGTCTCAACCCACCGCTTTTTTGGCCGAAACTATGTCAGCATTTTGTTTGTAGTTGAAAAGCCATTAAAACATTGAAATTAGTAAGATGATCGTTTTGCAATCTTCTAACAGTTTGTAGTAGAGAATATAAGCTTTCAGAAAATGCTAGAATTGGCCAACCTGATTATAATATAGGGTGTGCTATTGATGGCTATAGTTGACCTATAGTGATTTCTTTAATACTGAATTGCACATAATATTCGATCTACTGCACCGATTTGATTGATTTTTTTTTAAAGAAAAAGTGTTTTTATTTTGCCGCACGTTAAATCAGCAAAGAATATGAACAACTACATAGTTAATAGTAAATAATTTTTTTGGTATTTTTGCATAATGTAGCACTACATTTTCCTCAAAATTTTTTTCTTTCAGAAATAACAAATTATGGGCTGTTGATTATGTTCCTGGAGTGTAATTTTTTACTGTGGTACAGAGTATTTTAACTTAGTGCATTCGTTTGCTACACCCAGAAGGTAGAGAGATAGACCCATTTAGAATCAGAATCATTTTCTGATTCGATTTAGTTATGTCCGTCTGTCTGTTTGTCCATGTAAATTTGTGTACAAACTACAGGTCGCAATTTGCATTACATCGTGTTCAACTTTGGTACAGGCATGTTTTTCGACCTAGAGACGAAGCCTATCGAAATTGAAAACAAGTAAAAGCGTGCTAAGTTCGGCCGGGCCGAATCTTATATACCCTCCACCATGGATCGCATTTGTCGAGTTCTTTTCCCGGCATCTCTTCTTAGGCAAAACAGGATATAAGAAAAGATTTGCTCTGCTATTAGAGCGATATCAAGATATGGTCCGGTTTGGATCACAATTAAATTATATGTTGGAGACCTGTGTAAAATTTCAGCCAATTCGAATAAGAATTGCGCTCTTTGTGGGCTCACGAAGTAAAATTGAGAGATCGATTTATATGGGAGCTGTATCGGGCTATATACCGATTCAGACCATAATAAACACGTATGTTGATGGTAATGAGGGAATCCGTCGTACAAAATTTCAGGCAAATCGGATAATAATTGCGACCTCTAGAGGCTCAAGAAGTCGAGATCCCAGATCGGTTTATATGGCAGCTATATCAGGTTGTGAACCGATTTGAACCATATTTAACACAGTTATTGGATATCATAACAAAATACTACGTGCCAAAATTTATTCAAATCGGATAAGAATTGCGCACTCTAGAGGCTCAAGAAGTCAAGACCCAAGATCGGTTTATATGGCAACTATATCAGGTTTAGGACCGATTTGAACCATGCTTGGCACAGTTGTTGGATATCATAACAAAACACGTCGTGCAAAACTTCATTCCAATCGGATAGGAATTGCGCACTCTAGAGGCTCAAGAAGTCAAGACCCAAGATCGGTTTATATGGCAGCTAGATCAGGTTATGAACCGATTTGAACCATACACGATACAGTTGTTGGATGTCATAACAAAACACGTCGTGCAAAATTTCATTCCAATCGGATAAGAATTGCGCACTCTAGAGGCTCAAGAAGTCAAGACCCAAGATCGGTTTATATGGCAGCTATATCAAAACATGGACCGATATGGCCCATTTACAATACCAACCGACCTACACTAATAAGAAGTATTTGTGCAAAATTTCAAGCGGCTAGCTTTACTCCTTCGGAAGTTAGCGTGCTTTCGACAGACGGACGGACGGACGGACATGGCTAGATCGACATAAAATTTCACGACGATCAAGAATATATATACTTTATGGGGTCTCAGACGAATATTTCGAGTAGTTACAATCAGAATGACGAAATTAGTATACCCCCATCTTATGGTGGAGGGTATAAAAAAAACGCTCATTTCTCTAAAATGGCATCTAGGTGGCAACTTTATGTACATATTTCTGAAAGCCCTTGTAAGTACCTTTCATTTCGGATATCACTTTGTTGTACAACCAATTTAAAAGTACGTAATTTATCAAAGCAAATGATGTGGCATGTAAAAGGCAGAAAATTTGTTAAAAAAAAAATTTTCAAATTCAACCTAACCCGGACTGATAATTTATTAAAATATTTAATAAAAACTGTTGTTTCTCACTTTTTGGGAGTGTTTTCTATTGGAATAAACCAAAATATGTCAAAACTCCACTTTTACTTTTGGCCAAAAAAAAATGGGTCCTTGCTAGGGCAATAGAAAGTTCGACCCAGCCGAACTTGCCAAAATTTCCCAAGATCATTCCACTTAGAAACAGGGAGCAAACTTCTCACATATCAATGGGTGCTGTCCGATTCGAGTTTGTGTTCTTAAAGCCGAGCCGAGCGGCGCGCACACCTCTATGTAAACATGCTAAAAAAGGACGCCACAAAGTCGACAGCATTAGGAAAGGCTCGATGTTCCTTTACTTCCTATTTATTTATTTCGACCACTATGCAACCTTATTGGTGGGGTTATAGCGATAGTGTCATTGACTAACCCCTCACGTTTTTGCACACACGCCTGCTCTAGAGCTCTAGAGTCATTAAATAAAATGTGGTCTAAAGTTAAAGTTGCTTTTTTGGAGGCACACAAGGGCAAATATAATAATTTTTCACAAGCCCCATTACGCTTTCACTTCTATGAGTGCCAGCCCTAGCTGCACGGTCACACTAAAATATGCCAAGGGAAATGCAATCATACACACGCTTTCTTACCCACACTTAGTTATAAACCCAGCATAGCTGGTCATGCTTGATTCGCCAGAAGTTCGATTGTTAAATGGCATGGCTAACGGCTGTAATAACAAAACAACCAAACCACCTATACAAGCAAACATATTTGCTTATACAGCAATTCAAAGATTCTCCCACACACTCCTCGCCCTACACACACACACACACACACACACTCTCTGTATTAGCCACTTCCCAGCAAACATTTTCGATCGCCAAACAATCTTCCGCAAATCTTCTAGAAGAAAGTTACGATCGGAAACGAGCTCGTCTTAGAATCGTAGGCGATTCCCTCGTCGTGAGGAGTTGTGACGAAGACTGAGACGAATCTTCTGGAAGGGTGTTCCGCGCATCGTGAGGGCGAGTAACAACTAAATGTTTTGGAAGATCAATAAAATACTCTTCTAAAAGAGTTGCGCATTACGAGTAGCAAACAAGTGTTTTGAAATATTTTTTTTAATATTGCTCAAAAATTGTTGCGCCTTATTCACTTAGAGGATCTAAAACCGCATATCAAGATAAATGTGGTATGCATAACCTTTCGTCATTATCCAATGAAAAATGCATAATTTATACCCCCATATCAGCTATATCGAAATACAGTCCGATTTAGACCAAATTCGGCACGGACATTGAGTGGTCCAATAAGTACACGTCGTTGTTCAATTTTGTAGAACAAAATATTGGTCTTTTTGGTAGCCATATCCAAATTTAGACCGATCTGAACCATATACACGGATGTCGAAAAGCCTAACATAAGTCAATGTGTCAAATTTCAGCGAAATCGAATTATAATTGCAACTTTTAGGGGGCCAAGACTTTAAATCGAGAGATCGGTCTATGTGCCAGCTAAATCGAAATCTGGATCGATCTGGGCCAAATAGAAGAGGGATGTCGAAGGCCCTTTATCTCCCGATAAAGGGTCTGAAGACCATTAACGCTTTATTTATTACCCGATTTCGTTGAAATTTGCAACAGTGGGTTATTTGAAGCCTCCAGACATTTGACATAAATATGGACCTGATCGGACTATATTTAGATATAGCTGCCATATAGACCGATCTCCCGATAAAGGGTCTGAAGGCCATAAAAGCTTTATTTATTGCCCGATTTTGCTGAAATTTAAAACAGTGGGTTATTTTAAGCCTCCCGATATCTGAACAAAGTATGGTTCAGTTCGGACTATATTTAGTTATAGCTGCCATATAGACCGATCTCCCGATAAAGGGTCTGAAGGCCATAAAAGCTTTATTTTTTATCCGATTTCGCTGAAATAGTGCGCAGTTTTAATCCTCCCAACATCCAACCTTAATATGGTACAGATCGGACTATATTTAGATACAGCTGTCATATAGACCGATCTTCCGATAAAGGGTCTAAAGTTCATAAAAGCTTTATTTTTTAACCCATTTTTCTAAATTTTAAAACATTGAGTTCTTCTCAGCCTCACGATATCCGACCTTAATATGGTTCAGATCGGTTTATATTGGATATATCTGCCAAAAAGACCAAAATTTTGTTCTACAAAATTAAATAGTGACATATACAATATATTAGACCACTCAATATCCGTGCCGAATTTGGGTGCTTAAGTTATCCAATGTTCACAGGGTTGTGACGAAAAGGGATTTACATACATAGCCATCACGTATCCCGGCCGAACTAAATGCCTTATTACTTCATAAAGACTGTAGCGTGATTGCAACAGACAGACGGACGGACATGGCTAGATCGTCTTAAATTTTTACACTGATCAAGAATATATATACTTTTTAGGGTCGGAAATGGATATTTCGATGTGTTGCAAACGGAATGAGAAAATGAATATGCTCCCATTCTTCGGTGCTGGGTATAAAAACAATCGCGAGGAGCAAACGCAATGGGTTGCGTAATAATCGTCGCGAAGGGTCGCTAAAACTTCCGCACATGCAATGGATGATAACCTAGAAGAGTGTTTCATGAGTCATACGGACGCAATGGGTTGTAAAAGAATCGTCGCGAAATGTTGCTAAAACTTCCGCACATGCAATTGCTTGTCCAATGATATCGAAGAAGAGTGTTTCGCATATCATATGAAAGAATGGAAAATGTTTGTAGAGTTATAGCAGTTGCAAACGACATAAAGGTTGTAGGTATGAAGGCGCTTTGATTTCCGTTAACGTGAACCATTAAGGAAGTGTTTACTTTAGCTGATGGTGTGTGAATATGAATGAGAGAGAGAAAGTACGACTTTGAGGGAGAGGGTGATATATGGGGTTTTTACCATGAATCCCTTAACACATGGGGATTTAAAAGTTGTTTTAAACTTAAAAAAAAAAAACATACGTAAGGGAAGAGGTCACTACTTGAATTTAAAATTTTGGTAACACAAATAAATTTTTATTTCGTCTTTCATGCCAATATTTAAAACCAGCAAATATAAAAATTTAAAATCTTCATAACAAGAAACAATTCTTTCATTTCCACAGAATATTACTGTCGTACATGCGTTTACGACACCAAGAAGAAGAAAAAGGGTTAGACTTATTTCAATGTATACAAAGCTATTGACATAGCATCTATTTTTGAATGCAAATATGTCCGTTCGTCTTTCCATCTATCTATCTGTATATATAACAAGTAAAAAGGCGTTAAGTTCGGCCGGGCCGAACTTTGGATACCCACCACCTCGGATGTCGAAAAGCATAACATAAGTCAGTGTGTCAAATTTCAGTGCAAGCGGATTAAAAATGCGCCTTTTATGGGGCCAAGACTTTAAATCAAGAGATCGGTTTATATGGCAGCTATATGCAAATCTTGATCGATCTATACCAAATTGCAGAAATATGTGGAGGGGCTTAACTTAACTCTTTGTCTCAAATTTCGGCAACATCGGACAATAAATGCGCTTTTTATGGGCCCAAAACCTAAAACCGAGAGATCGGTCTATATGGCAGCTATATCCAAATCTGGACCGATATGAGCCAAATTGACGGGGGATGTTGAAGGGCCTAATACAACTCACTGTCCCAAATTTTCTCATAATCGGATAATAAATGTGGCTTTTATGGGCCTAAGACCCTACCTTTGAGAATCGGTCTATATGGCAGCTATATCAAAATCTAAACCGATCTGAGCGGTATTGACGGAGGACGTCGAAGGGCCTAAGACAACTCACTGTCCCAAATTTCAGCAAAATCGGGTAATAAATGTAGCTTTTATGGGCCTATGACCCTAAATCGGAGGATCGGTCTATATGGCAGCTATATCCAAATCTGGACCGATCTGAGCCAAATTGACGGAGGATGTCGAAGGGCCTAAGACAACTCACTGTCCCGAATTTCAGCAAATTCGGATAATTAATGTGGCCTTAATTGGCCTAAGACCCTAAATCGGCGGATCGGTCTATATGGGGGCTATATCAAGATATAGTCCGATATAGCCCATCTTCGAACTTAACCTGCTTATGGACTAAAAAGAACCTGTGCAAAATTTCAGCTCAATATCTCTAGTTTTGAAGACTGTAGCGTGATTTCAACAGACAGACGGACAGACGGACGGACATGTCTAGATCGTCTTAGATTTTTACGCTGATTTTTATGAGAATATATATACTTTATAGGGTCGGAAATGGATATTTCGATGTGTTGGAAACGGAATGACAAAATGAATATACCCCCATCCGTCGGTGGTGGGTATAAAAAATGTTAGTTGCCCACAACTGTCAATGTGCAACTGCATCTCAAATTTTAGAGCTTTATCCCACTCTGCATAAGATTACCGTTTTCTACGTTTTAGAAATTAAATAAACGAATGGATGGAAAACAATTAGAGATTTTGTAAGTAGCACGGAATTCCTGACTTAAATTTTCTTTTTCGAGGTTACTTTTCAGTATTTAGAACGCACAAAAAAGCCAATAAATGGCTTAGGTGTATGTCCATAGTGGTATGGGGCGGATGAATATCCGCATCCTCTTTTCAACCTAACCTAGTCACCCATCATATTTTGCCTACTTGTTCCTACATGCCAATTTTCAGACCTCTGAAAAGATAGTAGCAAATGGTACCAGTTTTGGTACCATTTAGATCATTTAGTCACCCATCATATATTTCCTAGTTGTACCTACATGCCAAATTTTCGACCTCAAACTCCATCTGAAAAGAAAATATCAAATGGTACCAATTTCTGTACTAAAAGTATGTTTTTCCCATTACCAGTACTTTTTTTCCATCGTTTTTTTTTTCATCCTTAAAATTTTGTAGCAGAGGTCTTATAAGACAAATTTCTAAATTCGTTAATTGGTGGTACTTTTTTTAGTACCTAAATGTAAAAAAATTTCAAAAACTCTTCTAATCATCCAGTTAAAATTGTCACGGTGTACTTAAGATTCAAAATTCAGAGCTCTAACTAAATTTACAAAGAAAGCACCAATAGTACCCACTAAAAGTACTATTTCTCCCACTTTCGGTACTATTTTGGAAGATTTTTTTCATTAATCCAATTTTTCAATAGCTTTTTAATTTGAACCCAAAATCATTCTCCCACCTTTTTCCGTTCACACTGCACAAACATGCACCATTTCGTAACCTTAACGATTGAATGTAGCCAAATCCAATCTTATTCCGCGTCTACGAACTAAGACGGTCATGGTCATGAGAGGATCCGTCGTACAAAAATTCAGGCAAATCGGATAATAATTGCGACCTTTAGAGGCTCAAGAAGTCAAGATCCCAGATCTGTATATATATGATAGCTGCCATATATATACAGATCTGGGATCTGGGATCAGGTTATGAACCGATTTAAACGTTATTTGACACAGTTGTTGAAAGTAAAAATAAAATAAGTCATGCAAAATTTCAGGCAAATCGGATGGGAATTGCGCCCTCTTGAAGCTCAAGAAATCAAGTCCCCAGATCTGTTTATACGACAGCTATATCAGGTTATGAACCGATTTGAACCATACTTGGCACACTTGTTGGCACTCTAGAGGCTCAAGAAGTCAAGACCCAAGATCGGTTTATATGGCAGCTATATCAGGTTATGGACCGATTTGAACCATACTTGGCACAGTTGTTGGATATCATAACAAAACACGTCGTGCAAAATTTCATTCCAATCGGATAAGAATTGCGCACTCTAGAGGCTCAAGAAGTCAAGACCCAAGATCGGTTTATGTGGCAGCTATATCAAAACATGGACCGATATGTCCCATTTACAATACCAACCGACCTCACTAATAAGAAGTATTTGTGCAAAAGTTGAAGCGACTGGCTTTACTCCTTTGGAAGTTAGCGTGCTTTCGACAGACAGACGGACGGACGGACATGGCTAGATCGACATAAAATGTCGCGACGATCAAGAATATATATACGAATATACGAATATTTTGAGTAGTTACAAACAGAATGACGCAATTAGTATACCCCCTATCTTATGGTGGAGGGTATAAAAACAGGGAAATATGTCGAGGCAGGAGAACTTCGACAATAACAGACACATTGTCGATATCGGATCAGCGAGGTTATAAGAAGGCAGGAAGATACCACAAATACGCTACGAATTCAGCTTCAGCAACAACAATTTCAAAAGCAGCCACATGAACAATTACAAACACAACAGCAATAAAAGTTTCTACAATATGGACTTAATTTAAAGCCTAAAGACATATTGGAGCAGTTCCGGAAGTTGCAGCCCTTGGACAGTAATCATAATCCAAGGTCCTTCATTAGAGCAGTAGAATCGACGATGGCATTATGTGAAGGCAACAACAACCTACTGAAATACGGACTGGATATAATCCTAAATTAGATAATTCAAGGAAAGATAGGCCGTTGCACCAGAGAATTAGACGAAGGAGCATCATGGGACCACATCAAAGAGAAAATCTTGTTAAATTCGCTGCCCAAGAAGACGTATGCAGAAATCTTCAATTCATGCTGAGAAGTTAAGGTTTTGAATTTGGATGAGTTGTTTAAAGACTTTTTAGATGCAAAGTATGAAGTGAATGAATTATATCAAGTAGACGTAAGGAAGCCTAGGATTTATTGGCCTGCTAATGTTGACAGGGATTTGGTAGACTTTCTTCTCGAGAAAATAAATGGTCATGTTGGGGCCCATATTTCAGAAAAGGAAAATATTCTAGACTGAGATTGTTAGATAATAGAAGACCAATAGATTACAGACATCGTAAAACTCTTGAGGGAAAATCTCATGGAAATTACTAAAATAATGCAAACAAAGACAAAAGTACAAGTAAGGGATATTCGCAACCGACTTTTGATTATAGGAGTCAACCCAATTTTAATCATACAAACCAAACAAAGGTGTATCCACAACAAACCACAAGTAATTTACAGCCCAATGTGAAATCGGAACAAACTAAAATGTCGATCCAAACTATTCCCAATTCTGGTCAATACACCATAGATATAGATTATATCCAACGAGATGAAAATTTTATAGTAGAAACCAAATACACAGCCTATAGTAAAACTTACAATTAAGGATCAAATTATAAAATGCCTAAAAGATTCTGGTTTAACATAGTGTAATATCCCCAAATTTATTAAGAAATTATGTAATTAAAGGAAGAGAAAATGAATTAAATTTGAGGACATTAAACGGAGTTACTGGAATAAATAGGCATATGATAACTCCATATCCCAATGAATTTCAAACAGATGGATCCATGGCTTAGATATAATGTCATAATTGGACAAGATATTTTACATCAACTAAAGATGAAGATAAATTTTGAAGACAATTCTACAGAAGTTCAGCAGTTACTTTCTAATGAATATTCTTATGATATACATAATATATGTACCTTGGAAGCAATTCCAATTCCTGTTTTATATCTTATCTCCCACGAGAATTTAAATATCGGAGAAGATAAACTTATTTCCAAATTATTAAAGAAATACAACAAACTCTTTTACAAAGAAGGTGATGATTTGACATTCACTCATGAAGTACAACAAGAGATAAATAGATAGACAAATATATTCCAAGATTTATAGATACCCCAAAGTCCATGAGGAAGAGATTGAACGTCAAATAAATGAGATGTTGAGGCAAGGAATAATAACTGAAAATTCCTCCCCACTTTCCAGCCCACTTTGGATTGTTCCAAGAGTAGGAAGATAACTCCGGAGTCAAAAAGTGGCGCATTGTTATTGATTAAGGAATTTGAATACCATAGCTGACAAGTATTCAATTCCTAATATAGAATCGATATTGGACAAATTGGAGAAAGCTCAGTATTTCTCTACAATAGATCTTGGCAAAGGCTTTTACCAAATCATGGTACAACCTGAAGATAGACAAAAAAACGCTTTCTCCACTCCAAATGTCTACAACAAATGTCAATTTTTAGCAAACGAGACTTCCGATTTGGAACATATTTTAACTCCTGAAGGCG
Organism: Stomoxys calcitrans; assembly: GCF_963082655.1. NCBI lineage: Eukaryota > Metazoa > Arthropoda > Insecta > Diptera > Muscidae > Stomoxys > Stomoxys calcitrans. The sequence goes on from NC_081552.1 coordinate 28,150,824, forward strand.
TAACACCAAATAAAGGAAAAGTCGATGCTATAATAAATTAAAAACTCCCTACTAACCAGAAACAGATTAAATCATTTCTGGGATTAACGGGATATTACAGAAAATTTATGAAGAACTGCGCACATATAGCATATCCAATGTATATTAATCTAGTCATCCCGTTTGTAACAACTCAAAAGATTCATCTAAGACCCCATAAAGTATATATACTTTTGATCGTCTCGACTTTCTGAGTCGAACTTGCCGTGCCCGTCCGTCTATCGAAATCACGATAATGGTCAAACGTGTTAAGCTAGCCGCTTGAAATTTTGCACAGATACTTAATATTGATGTAGGTCGTTGGAGATTGCAAATGGGCTATATCGGTTCAGATTTAGATATAGCTCCCATATAAACCGATCTCCTAATTTGACTTCTTGAGCCCTTACAAGCCACCATTTTTGTCCGATTTAGCTGCAGTGTTCTGTTATCACTTCCAACAACTGTGCCAAGTACCTTCCAAATCGGTCCCTAGCCTGATATAGCTCCCATATAAACCGATCTCCCAATTTGACTTCTCCAATCGTTACGATTTGGCTGTAATTTTTTAAGCGGTGTTCTGTTACGACTTCCAATAACTGTGCCTGATCTCGCGATATGACTTCTTGAGCCCTTACAAGCCGCAACTTTTGTCCAATTTGGCTGAAATTTTACAACTGGTGTTCCGTTATGACTTCCAACAACTGTGCCGAATACGGTCCAAATCAGTCTGTAACCTGATATAGCTCCTGTATAAACCGATCTCCCAATTTGACTTCTTGAGCCAATACAAGCCGTAATTTTTGTCCGAGTTGGCTGAAATTGAACAAGTAGTGTTCTGTTATGACTTCCAACAACTGAGCCAAGTACGGTCCAAATCGGTCTTATAACCTGATATGGCTCCCATATCAACCGATCTCCCGATTTGACTTCTTGAGCCCTTACAAACTGCAATTTTTGTCCGATTAAGCTGAAATTGAGCGGTCTTATAACCTGATATGGCTCCCATAGCAACCGATCTCCCGATTTGACTTCTTGAGCCCTTACAAACTGCAATTTTTGTCCGATTAAGCTGAAATTGAGCATGCGTTGTTATGATACGACTTCTAACAACTGTGCCAAATATGGTTTAAATCGGTCTATAACCCGATATAGCTCCCATATAAACCGATCTCCCAATTTGATTTCTTAAGCTCTTACAAGCCGCAATTTTTTCCGATTTGGCTGATATTGAGTATGCGGGGTTCTGATACGACTTCTAACAACTGTGCCAAATACGGTCCAAATAAGTCTAAAACCTGATATAGCTCCCATGTAAACCGGTCTCTCAGTCATCCTTGTTCGCTTCCAAGAAGCTTTAATTTTTGCTGGTTTGACAGAAGTTTGGTATGTAGAATAAAATTATGCCCATCAACTAAATTTAGTTTGTATAAATTTTTAGCAGAATCCATGGTGGTGCGTTCCCAAGATTCGGGCGGGTCGAAATTTGCACGCTTTTACTTGTAATACCCACCACCGTAGGATAGGGAGTATATTCATTTAGTCATTCCGTTTGCAACACATCGAAATAACAATTTCCGACCCTACAAAGTATATATATATATTTCAGATCGTCGTAAAATTCTTAGACGATTGAGCGATGTCCGTGTGTCTCTACGTCCGACTGTTGAAATCACTTTACAGCCTTCAAAGATTGAGATATTGAGCTGAAATTTGGTTAAGTTCTTGAACGTGCTAAATCGGATATTATTTGAATATAACTCCTATATAGACCGATCTGCCGATAAAGGGTCTAATGCCCATAAATGCTTTATTTTTTATCCAATTTAAACAGTGGGTAGTACCGACATCTTACCCAAATATGGTTCAGATCGAACTTTATTTATATACAGCTGCCATATATACCGATCTGGCGATAAAGGGTCTGAAGCCCATAAAAACTTCATTTATTACCCGATTTCGTGGAAATTTGAAACAGTGAAGTGTTTCAAACCTAACCTTAATATGGTTTAGATCGGACTATATATAGATATAGCAGCCATATTGACCAATCTGCCGATAAAGGGTCTGAAGCCCATAAAAGCTTTATTTTTTAACCGATTTCGCTGAAATTTGAAACAGATAGTATTTTTAGACCTCCCAACATAGGATCCAAATATAGTTCAGATTTGAAAATTTGAAACAGTGGGTTATTTTAAGCCTTCCAACATCTGACCTCAATGTGGATTAAATCTGTGCATATTTAGATATAGCTGCCATATAGACCGCTCCCCGGATAAATGGTCTGAAGCCTATAAAAGCTCTATTTATTACCCGATTTGGAATTTTAAACAGTGGGTAGTTTTAGGTCTTCCGATATCCGTCTCAAATATGATTCGAATCGGGCTATATTTAGATATAGCTGCCATATAGACTTGCATGCCGGTTAAATTTGAAATACAAAATTCAACAGTGACTTATAAAGGGTGATTTTTTTGAGGTTAGGATTTTCATGCATTAGTATTTGACAGATCACGTGGGATTTCAGACATGGTGTCAAAGAGAAAGATGCTCAGTATGCTTTGACATTTCATCATGAATAGACTTACTAACGAGCAACGCTTGCAAATCATTGAATTTTATTACCAAAATCTGTGTTCGGTTCGAAATGTGTTCATTCACCGTAACGTTGCGTCCAACAGCATCTTTGAAAAAATACGGTCCAATGATTCCACCAGCGTACAAACCACACCAAACAGTGCATTTTTCGGGATGCATGGCCAGTTCTTGAACGGCTTCTGGTTGCTCTTCACTCCAAATGCGGCAATTTTGCTTATTTACGTAGCCATTCAACCAGAAATGAGCCTCATCGCTGAACAAAATTTGTCAAAATTTGAACACATTTCGAACCGAACACTGATTTTGGTAATAAAATTCAATGATTTGCAAGCGTTGCTCGTTAGTAAGTCTATTCATGATGAAATGTCAAAGCATACTGAGCATCTTTCTCTTTGACACCATGTCTGAAATCCCACGTGATCTGTCAAATACTAATGCATGAAAATCCTAACCTCAAAAAAATCACCCTTTACTTATTAGACCGTTCCGAATTTGGGTTCTTAAGTCATCCAATTTTCACTGGTGACGAAAGGGGGTTTACATATATACCGAGGTGGTGGGTATCCAAAGTTCGGCCCGGCCAAACTTAACGCCTTTTTACTTGTTATACCCTCCACCATAAGATGGGGGGTATCCTAATTTCGTCATTCTGTTTGTAACTACTCGAAATATTCGTCTGAGACCCCATAAAGTATATATATTCTTGATCGTCGTGACATTTTATGTCGATCTAGCCATGTCCGTCCGTCCGTCCGTCTGTCTGTCGAAAGCACGCTAACTTCCGAAGGAGTAAAGCTAGCCGCTTGAAATTTTGCACAAGTACTTCTTATTAGTGTAGGTCGGTTGGTATTGTAAATGGGCCATATCGGTCCATGTTTTGATATAGCTGCCATATAAACCGATCTTGGGTCTTGACTTCTTGAGCCTCTAGAGTGCGCAATTCTTATCCGATTGGAATGAAATTTTGCACAACGTGTTTTGCTATGATATCCAACAACTTTGCTAAGTATAGTTCAAATCGGTCCATAACCTGATATAGCTGCCATATAAACCGATCTTAGGTCTTGACTTCTTGAGCCTCTAGAGTGCGCAATTCTTATCCGATTGTAATGAAATTTTGCACGACGTGTTTTGTTATGATATCCAACAACTGTGCCAAGTATGGTTCAAATCGGTCCATAACCTGATATAGCTGCCATATACACCGATCTGGGGTTTTGACTTCTTGAGCCTCTAGAGTGCGCAATTCTTATCCAATTTGAATGAATTTTGGCACGTAGTATTTTGTTATGATATCCAACAACTGTACCAAATATGGTTCAAATCGGTTCATAACCTGACATAGCTGCCATATAAACCGATCTGGGGTCTTGACTTCTTGAGCCTCTAGAGGGCGCAATTCTTATCCAATTTGAATGAATTTTGGCACGTAGTATTTTGTTATGATATCCAACAACTGTGCCAAATATGGTTTACATCGGTCCATAGCCTGATATAGCTGCAATACAAACCGATCTTGGGTCTTGACTTCTTGAGCCTCTAGAGTGCGCAATTTTTATCCGATTGGAATGAAATTTTGCACTACGGGTTTTGTTATGATATCCAACAACTGTGCCAAGTATGGTTCAAATCGGTCCATAACCTGATATAGCTGCCATATAAACCGATCTGGAATCTTGACTTCTTGAGCCTCCAGAGGTCACAATTATTATCCGATTTGCCTGAAATTTTGTACGACGGATTCTCTCATGACCATTAACATACGTGTTTATTATGGTCTGAATCGGTCTATAGGCCGATACAGCTCCCATATAAATCGATCTCTCTATTTTACTTCTTGAGCCCACAAAGAGCGCAATTCTTATTCGAATTGGCTGATTACACAGGTCTCCAACATAAATATAATTTAATTGTGGTCTAAACCGGACCATATCTTAATATCGCTCTAATCGCAGAGCAAATCTTTTCTTATATCCTTTTTTTTTTGCCTAAGAATAGATGCCGGGAAAAGAACTCGACAAATGCGTTCCATGGTGGAGGGTATATAAGATTCGGCCCGGCCGAACTTAGCACGCTTTTACTTGTTTTAAGTTAATTTACTACATTTCGAGCTTATTGGGCAACCATAACACCTTCATGTCCCTTTTCCTTAGTATTGTATATAACCTTTTCAAACACATTTCATGTCATTCCGCCTCTATCTACTACACAATTTGTTATTTAGTAAACACAACTTCGTAATCATCAACCTCATAAATTTGATTGTCTTCTGTTACGAATTTATGTGCATTTTTGTGGTAAATCTATGATCTTCCATCAAGGCCCATTATTTGGCGAATATTTATTACGCAGCACAGGGGTACATTTCACTGAACAGTTCATTAAATTTCTATGGTTTCGTGTGTAATTTAAATTTGAGTGGCCTTTATCCTCGAATAGCTCGAAACCTTTGTCCAATTTATGTTGAAAGTATTTACAATTACTCTTGGTAGCATTACATTTCGCGTCCCTTTCCCCCCGCTAAAGGCTTTAGAAAACAAAAGAAGTAAAGCAGTAGATGTTAGCAGCAGGTATTTGCCAGCTAATTACATCAAACATTTGACCTTTTTGGGGTCCAAAAACGTACGTTAGCAACTGTTGTGCAATGTTTCTGTGGAAACAGAAAATAATTGAGCTTACAATGCGTAGGTTGGTGGTCACATATACATACCTATGGGGTATTCCATGAGTAATTGAGCATAAAAATTAATAGAAGATGTTTAATGAAAAACAAGTAAGGACGAACTCAAGTCGGGCGAAGCCGACTTTATGATACCCTAACCCACATAGGATATGCAGGCTAAGTCGGCGAATTTAAATTTTATATGTAGAATTTCGATCAAAACCCATTCATAATGTAAGAGCCATAGAATAAATCGCAAGTAAATGCCTTAAAAGTGAAAATGGGGAGAAGCATATATATGGGAGCTATATTAAATATCGAAATTCATCAGACATCAGAAGAGTTATAAGAGAAACCTTCTTGCCAAATTTTGTGAAGATCAGTTAACAAATTACGGCATTATTGAGTATTATTCAAAATCGGATGAAAATAAATATGGGAGCTGTATCTAAATCTAAACCGATTTCTATTCAATTCAATAGCAATTTCGGTAGTCATAAAGGAATCCTTTGTACCAATTGTCGTGTGAATCGTTTAACTAATGATCAAATTATTGCAATACTAGTCCAAATCGAACAAATATATATATGGGAGCTATATCTAAATCTAAGCCTATTTCTTTGAAATTCACCGATAATGTTGAGACTTATAAGAGAAATCCTTCTGCAATATTTCGTGAAAATCTGTTTGCAAATGACGATATAATTGCAATTTTAGTCCAAATGGGAGGAAAATATAATGGGAGCTATATCTAACTCAGGACCGATTTCTATGAAATTCATCAAAAATGTCGAGACTAGTGCAAAATTTCGTGGGAGTCGGTTTACAGATGACGATATAATTGCAATTTTAGTCCAAATCGGATGAACATATATATGGGAGCTATAACCAAATCTAAACCGATTTTACCAATTTCAATAGTCTTTATCTCTAGGCCCAAGAAAATGTTTATGCCAAGTTTGAAGACCAAAAGATGAAAATTGTGACCTGTACTTTGTACACCAACTAATATGGACAGACAGACAGACAGATGAACAGATAGACAGACGGACATAACTAAATTAAAACAGGAAGTGTTTCAGAGTCGATCGGTGTACTTATCAATCTGTATACGGTATTTACTTGGGCAGATAGACAGACGGACGTAACTAAGTTGAATCAGGAAGTGTTTCAGAGTCGATCAGTGTACTTATCAATCGGTATACGGTATTTACTTGGACCGTACTTGACAAAGTTGCGGCTTGTAAGGGAGCTATATCAGCTTATTGGAAGTCATAAAAGAACACCATGTCCAAATTTTTACCAAAAGCGGACAACAATTGCGCCTTCCAAATCAAATCGGCAGGCGCGATTGTCCGATTCGGCCAAAATTTGTGTCTAGGGGCTTCTAGGGGCTCAAGAAGTCAAATCGAGACTAAACCTATTTGGACCATACTTGGCATAGTTGTTTGAAGTCATAACAGAACTCTGCATGCAAGTTTCAGCCAAATTGCTGCTTCCAAATTGTCAAGACATCAAATCGGGAGATGGGTTTATATGAGAGATATTTCAAAATCTGAACCGATATGGCCCATTTGCAATCCCCAACGACCTACACCAATGAGAAGTATTTGTGCAAAATTTCAAGCGGCTAGGTGTACCCAAATACGGTCTGAATCGATATATAGCCTGATACAGCTCCCTTTAAAACCGATCTCCCTATTTTGCTTCTTGATCCACCAGAGGGCGGAATTCTTATTCAGTTTGGCTGAAATTTTACCCACAATGACTTCTACTATGGTCTCCAACATCCAATTCAATTATACTCCGAATAGGACCATAACTTGATATAGTTCCAATAGCATAGCAATTATTTTCTTGTATACTCTGATATTCTTGTATCCTCTGATATTCTGCACAATAAATTCCACTTTAGTCTTCAATAGTCAAACCAAGTATATATGAAGCAACTCTAGTCTTTAAAGAGATATCGGTCAAAAAACCCTCGATCCATGGTTGTGGGTATATAAGAATCGGTCCAGCCGAACTTAGCACGCTTTTACTTGTTACACCCACCACCGAAGGATGGGGCAACACATCGAAATATCCAATTCCGACCCTATAAAGTATATATAATCTTTATTAGCGTAAAAATCTAAGACGAAAACACGCTATAGTCCTCTAAAATACTGTTGAAAACACGCTATAGTCTTCTAAAATAGGGATATTGAGCTGAAACTTTGCACAGATTCTTTTTTTGTCCATAAGCAGGTTAAGTTCGAAGATGGGCTATATCGGACTATATCTTGATATAGCTCCCATATAGACCGAACCGCCGATTTAGGGTCTTAGGCCCATAAAAGCCACATTTATTATCCGATTTTGCTCAAACTTGGTGCAGTAACTTGCGTTAGGCCAGTCGACATCCTTCCTTAATTTGGCCCAGATCGGTTCAGATTAGGATATAGCTGCCATATAGACCGATCTCTCGATTTAAGGTTTTGGGCACATAAAAAGTGCATTTATTGTTCGATGTCTCCGAAATTTGGGACAGTGAGTTAAGTTAGGCCCCTCGATATCTTTCTGCAATATGTCACATGTAGGTTCCGATTTGGATATAGCTGCCATATAGACCGATCTCTCGATTTAAGGTTTTGGGGTCAAAAAAGCGACGCATGTATTGTCCGATGTCGCCCAAATTTCGGACAGTGAGTTAAGTTAGCCCCCTCGATATCTTTCTGCAATATGGCTCAAATCGGCTCAGATTTGGATATAACTGCCATATAGACCGATCTCTCGATTTAAAGTCTTTAACATATAAAAGGCACATTTATAATCCGATTTCGCTCAAATTTGACACAGTGACTTATATTAGGCTTTTCGACATCCGTGTCGCATATGGTTTAGATCGGTCTATATTTGGATATGGCTGCCAAAAAAACAATATTTTTTTCTACAAAATTGAACAATGACTTGTGCTTAATAGACCACACAATATTCGTGTCGAATTCGGTCCAAATCGTACCATATTTCGATAAAGCTGTTATGGGGACATACATTATGCATTTTTCACCGGAAAGAAAGACGAAAGGTGGTTTACATATATAACCGAGGTGGTGGGTATACAAAGTTCGACCCGGCCGAACTTAACTCCTTTTTACTTGTTTTTATAAAAACTTTGCCTTAGAAAAATATTATTAAAGTAGTTTTTAGAAAAATTTCCAAACAATGATTTATGGAAATTTTTTTTTAGAATTTTTATACCCTCCACCATAAGATGGGGGGTATACTAATTTCGTCATTCTGTTTGTAACTACTCGAAATATTCGTCTGAGACCCCATAAAGTATATATATTCTTGATCGTCGCGACATTTTATGTCGATCTAGCCATGTCCGTCCGTCCGTCCGTCTGTCTGTCGAAAGCACGCTAACTTCCGAAGGAGTAAAGCTAGACGCTTGAAATTTTGCACAAATACTTCTTATTAGTGTAGGTCGGTTGGTATTGTAAATGGGCCATATCGGTCCATGTTTTGATATAGCTGCCATATAAACCGATCTTGGGTCTTGACTTCTTTAGCCTCTAGAGTGCGCAATTCTTATCTGATTGGAATGAAATTTTGCACGAAGTATTTTGCTGTGATATCCAACAACTGCGCCAAGTATGGTTGAAATCGGTTCATAACCTGATATAGCTGCCATATAAACCGATCTTGGGTCTTGACTTCTTTAGCCTCTAGAGTGCGCAATTCTTATCTGATTGGAATGAAATTTTGCACGAAGTATTTTGCTGTGATATCCAACAACTGTGCCAAGTATGAATCAAATCGGTTCATAACCTGATATAGCTGCCATATAAACCGATCTTGGGTCGTGACTTCTTGAGCCTCTAGAGTGCGCAATTCTTATCCGATTGAAATGAAATTTTGCACGACGTGTTTCGTTATTATATCCAACAACTGTGCCAAGTATGGTTCAAATCGGTCCATAACCTGATATAGCTGCCGTATAAACCGATCTTGGGTCTTGACTTCTTGAGCCTCTAGAGGGTGCAATTCTTATCCGATTGGAATGGAATTTTGCACGACGTGTTTTGTTATGATATCCAACAACTGTGCCAAGTATGGTTGAAAACAGATCTGGGGATTTGACTTCTTGAGCTTCTAGAGGGCGCAATTCCTATCCGATTTGGCTAAAATTTCGCAAGACGTTTTTTATTGTTACTTTCAACAACTGTGTCAAATAAAGTACAAGTCGGTTCATAACCTGATATAGCTGCCATATAAACCGATCTGGGATCTTGACTTCTTGAGCCTCTAGAGATCGCAATTATTATCCGATTTGCCTGAAATTTTGTACGACGGATTCTTTAATGACCATCAGCATACGTGTTTATTATGGTCTGAATCGGTCCATAGCCCGATACAGCTCCCATATAAATCGATCTCTCTATTTTACTTTTCGAGCTCACAAAGAGCGCAATTCTTATTCGCATTGGCTGACATTTTACACAGGTCTCCAGGTCTCGCTCTAATAGCAGAGCAAATCTTGTCTTATATCCTTTTTTTTTTTGCCTAAGAAGAGATGCCGGGAAAAGAACTCGACAAATGCGATCCATGGTGGAGGGTATATAAGATTCAGCCCGGCCGAACTTAGCACGCTTTTACTTGTTTTTTTTAAATATTGTCTTTGGAGAAAATTTGTATAAAATTTTGTCAATTGAAAAGTGGTAGTTGGTTTTACATTTTACGCTAAATTTATTCCATCTTCAAATAATTCCTACAATCGGATATTATCCGACTGCAAACCCCAGGGTTCTCTGTTTCTATGACAATTAGAAAAACCAAAAACCCTATTTTAAAGTTATGCAGAAAAAATGTTTCCTTTGTAATTGCATTTGACTGGTTCGGCACCACACCAAAATCTTTAGTAGCATCTGTCACAAAGGTATGTCTTCTAGTCTGAAACTACGCTCTTAAGAGTTCTTCTTTTGTAGCGCAGCAAGAAAGAAAACAAACTCACGTCATATATTTCTAACAAATGAAGACATCAAACTATTACAACAAAACACGCATGCGCAACTACAACTCTAAAAATCTTCGATTGCCATAGGAGCGGCATGCCATTCCGTTCCGGTTATACTTGAAATTCTTTTAATTTTCGTTAAAAATTTTTTTTACAATTTTTTGTTTGTTTCTTTTAAGACATTAAATTAATTAAAATTCTTTAAAATTGCAATGTATTGCCTTTGAAAAGCTTTTTAGAACCCACATGACCCATACATTATAAATTACTTTCCGCCGTTCAAATTGTTTAGAAATGTGATCGGCTTCCTCGCCTTACCACCGAACTTCCTGTAATAGTGCTATTCCCTTTCCTTCCTTCTTTACCACTTGGGTAATTATACAATCTAAAAGATCCTTGGCCCAAGGGTAACTCTTAACTTAATTCAAATATTTTGGTTTCTATGAGTGGGTGTGGTTGCAAAACTGTAAAAGTGTGGGTGCGTGTTTCGGAGCTTGCGTGTGTATGTTTGCATGAGATCTGTGGTAAATGCAAGAGTGTTTCGTGTTGGTGGAAGTTAACAGCAACGCCAACCAAATACGAGTATTTAATTTCTTTTGGGTGATTTTTCTGGTTTCATTTCGTTAAGTTATTTTATGGTACGTTTTGTTTGGGTTTCTCGCGGGTATTTCCCTAACTAATTTGTATAATTCTTTTTGTTCGTGTTTGAAACCCCACATCCTACACCGTCAAACAATGCAGGTGAAAAAAATGAAATTCTAAATTATTGTACTTAAGCTGTATGAATACATATACCCTAAAGGATTTGCCATAAGAACAATGGAAAATATTTTTATACCCACCACCATAGGATGGGAGTATACTAATCTAGTCATTCCGTTTGTAACACTTTGAAATATTGAACTAAGACTCTATACAGTATATATAAACTTGATCGTCTCGACATTCGGAGTCGATCAAGCCATGTCCGTCCGTCCGTTCGTCTGTCGAAATCACGATAGAGGTCGAACGCGTAAAGCTAGCCGCTTAAAATTTTGCACAGATACTTAGCCTTGAAGTAGGTCATTGTGGATTGCAAATGGGTCATGCCGGTTCAGATTTGGATATAGCTCCCGTACAAACCTATCTCCAGATTTGACTTCTTGAGTCCCTACAAAAGGCATTTTTTTCTGATTTGGCTTGAAATTTGCATCTAGTGTTCTATTATGATTTCCAACAAGTACAGTCCAAAGCGGTCTATAACCTAAAATAGTTCCCATATAAACCGATAACCCGATTTGATTTCTTGAGCCCCTTAAAACTGCAATTTTTGCCCAATGTGGTTGAAATTTTACACGTCGTTCTGTTATGAGTTCCAAATACTCTGCCAAGTGCGGTCAAATCAGTCTATAACCTGATATAGCTCCCATATAAACCGATCTTCAGATTTGACTTCTTGAGCCATTACAAGCCGCAACGTTTTTTCCAATTTTTTTACATGTCGTTCTATTTTTACTTTCAACAACTGTGTCATGTTCGGTCCAAATCGGTCTACAACCTGGTATAGCTCTCATATAAACCGGTCTCCCGATTATCCTTGTTCGGTTCCTAAAAGCTTTAATTTTTGCTGATTTGACAGAAGTTTGATATGTAGAATAAAATTATGCCCTTCAGCAAAATTTATTTTGTATAGATTTTTAGCAGAATCCAAGCTTCGGCCCGGCCGAATTTAGCACGCTTGTTAAAGTTCTAGGTTCCAAAAGGAGGAAACATTTATACCATGTAATTTATTAATTTAGAGGAATTCCCTTTATTTCTGTATAACAATAGTCAAAGGAGTGCAAGTAACAGCAGGCGGTAAGACATTAAGTAACTAGTAGGTTAGGTTAGGTTGAAAAGAGGTTGCAAACATTAAACCGACCCATGCCACTATGGACGTACATCTAAGCCAGTAATCGGCTTGTTGTGCTCTCTAAAAACTATAAAGTACTAGCTGACCCGGGCCCGCTCCGCTGAGCCTTCTTTTACTTCATATGGAACAAAAGTTTCCTTGGAATATTTATTTTCGACAATTAAAGATCTTTTAGTGAAATACCATGCTAACTTGACTAAGAGTTTAACAATATATATCAGATTCTAATATCAGATATCAGATTCTAATTCTACATTTAAATACCTGAAATCAGATTCGTATTCTACTCGCAAATACCTTTCATTTGAGTCCCATATTACCATGGTAGGTAAATATGTCCGATTTAGGGGAGTTTTGGGGTTTAGGGTGGTCCCCCGAGCACTGGTCCGACAATTGGATATTAGATACGTTTTCTGATCCTTAATACCTTTCATTTGAGTCCCATATTGTCGTGATTGGTCTAAATACATGTTTGGTAGGTTTTAGGGTGGGGCAGCCCCCTAGGTACCCCATCCGAAATTTGGATACCAAATTTTTATTTTTAGGGTACTATATGAGAGCACATAATATTTCGCTTAAATCGCACCACCCATCTCCGAGATCTGGCGTTTCTGAAAATTAGGGTAAGGGGGAGGGTCCGCCCCCCCCCCCCCCCCCCCCCCCTTGAGATATCAAAAAATGTAGTACCCTATTTTCACCACGGAGTCATTATGCACCATCTGTTTTCATTTTCAAAAAAATCGGTTTAGCCGTTTCTGAGTCTATAAGGAACACACAAACATACAAACAAAAAACCTACAAACAAACACAAATTAATTTTTATATATAAGAAGATAATCTAAAAAGAAAATTTTAAGTTAGGAATTCCGTGCTACTTACAAAATCCTTAATTGTTTTCAATACTACTCCCCTAAGTTGTGTCTCCTAAGTGCCGGTATCTGTTAGACGCGAAAGCCAGGAAATTACGTATGAAATACTCCAACGTCTCATCATTTTTCCCGCATGCCTTACACATGCTATCACTTGCAGCACCGATTTTACATAAGTGAGCTCGAAGTCCTATGTGTCTCGTTATGATACCAATAGCTATGCTGACCTCCTTCTTACTTTCTTTCAGTAATAGCCTTTTCTTCTTACGATCTGGATCTCCCATAGGATATTCGCCGTCCTACCGATCGTTTCGCCGTTCCACAATGTTGCATGCACATTCGTCGCCCACTCCCTTAACTTGGACTGCGTCAACCCGAAAGGCTTCGGAACAAGTAAAAAGTCACTGTTCAAATTTGTGGAACAAATTGTTCTTTTTGGCAGCTATCTTTATATATAAAAATCAATTTGTGTTTGTTTGTAGGTTTGTTTTTTTTTTTTTGTTTGTTTGTTTGTATGTTTGTATGTTCCTTATAGACTCATAAACGGCTGAACCGATTTTCTTGAAATTTTCATATTTCCATAGCAAGATGGGGTTCAAATGAAAGGTCTTTGGGAGTAAAGCACGACTTTGATATTAATATTCGAGAAAAGTGTCTATGGGGCTACGCCACCCCCACAACACCACCCAAATATTGGGTTGCCAACCAGTAATTGCGGATTTTTCATATAGTCGTAATTGCATTCTTTCTTCTGTCAGTTATCAGCTGTTACTTTTAGCTTGCTTTAGAAAAAAAGTGTAAACAAGTAAAATCGTGCTAAGTTCGGCCGGGCCGAATCTTATATACCCTCCACCATGGATCGCATTTGTCGAGTTCTTTTCCTGGCATCTCTTCTTAGGCAAAATAAAGGATATAAGAAAAGATTTGCTCTGCTATTAGAGCGATATCAAGATATGGTCCGGTTTGAACCACAATCAAATTATATGTTGGAGACCTGTGTAAAATGTCAGCCAATTCGAATAAGAATTGCGCCCTTTGTGGGCCCAAGAAGTAAAATAGAGAGATAGATTTATATGGGAGCTGTATCGGGCTATAGACCGATTCAGACCATAATAAACACGTATGTTAATGGTCATGAGAGAATCCGTCGCACAAAATTTCAGGCAAATCGGATAATAATTGCGACCTCTAGAGGCTCAAGAATTCAAGATCCCAGATCGGTTTATATGGCAGCTTTATCAGGTTATGAACCGACTTCTACTTTATTTGACATAGTTGTTGAAGGTAACAATAAAAAACGTCTTGCGAAATTTCAGCCAAATTGGATAGGAATTGCGCCCTATAGAAGCTCAAGAAGTCAAGTCCCCAGATCTGTTTATATGACAGCTATATCAGGTTATGAACCGATTTGAACCATATTTGGCACAGTTGTTGGATATCGTAACAAAATACTACGTGCCAAAATTCATTAAAATTGGATAAGAATTGCGCCCTCTAGAGGCTCAAGAAGTCAAGACCCAAGATCGGGTTATATGAAAGCTATATAAGTTTATGGACCGATTTGAACCCTACTTGGCACAGTTGTTGGATATCGTAACAAAACACGTCGTGCAAAATTTCATTCCAATCGGATAAGAATTGCGCCCTCTAGAGGCTCAAGAAGTCAAGACCCCAGATCGGTTTATATGGCAGCTATATCAGGTTATGGACCGATTTGAACCATACTTAGCACAGTTGTTGGATATAATAACGAAACACGTCGTGCAAAATTTCATTCCAATCGGATAAGAATTGCGCACTCTAGAGGCTCAAGAAGTCAAGACCCAAGATCGGTTTATATGGCAGCTATATCAAAACATGGACCGATATGGCCCATTTACAATACCAACCGACCTACACTTATAAGAAGTATTTGTGCAAAATTTCGGCTAGCTTTACTCCTTCGGAAGTTAGCGTGCTTTCGACAGACAGACGGACGGACGGACATGGCTAGATCGACATAAAATTTCACGACGATCAAGAATATATATACTTTATGGGGTCTCAGACGAATATTTCGAGTAGTTACAATCAGAATGACGAAATTAGTATAACCCCCATCTTATGGTGGAAGGTATAAAAATTGATGAGTTACATTCGAAGTGCAGCTCGTCTCATCTCACTGTCGGTTGTCAACTATTTGCTCTTTCTATGTTTATTGTCGACGTGTCGACATACTCTTGCTCAACTCTCAACGACTTTCTTGTAATTTATTCTCTCGTCAGGAGGAATGTCAATAAAGTGCAGCATCTCAAGAGTGAATCTTATTTTCTTAATATTTAATGACCATTTAGCGATGAAAGCTAGATTTAACGATTTTGACATATGATAGAACTTGCTATCAAAAGAAGAAGGATTATTGCCATAAATTTATTTTTTTATAGAAATCATCATATGCAACGTGACGAACATGGCTAGATCGACATAAAACGTCGCGACGATCAAGAATATATATACTTTATAGGGTCTCAGACGAATATTTCGAGATGTGCGATTTATGGACTATGTTAAAGCTCATGTCAGACAAGACAAGACGCATTGGAAGACAACATTGAAACATTTATTCGTGAAATACCGGGCGAAATGTTGCAAAGAGTATGTCAAAATTAGACTAAACGGATGGACCATTTGAAGCGCAGTCACGGTCAACATTTCTAACATTAAATTATTGGGTTGCCTAAAAAGTAATTGCGGATTTTTTAAAAGAAAGTACAATAAATGCATTTTTAATCAAACTTAGAATGAACTTTAATCAAATATATAAATGCCATTTTGTTCGATAACCTTTTGCCACCTTCCTGGCAAATTTAGTATTCCACGCTTATAGAACTTCTGGCCTTTATCTGCAAAAAACTGAACCAAGTGCGATTTTATAGCCTCATCATTGCCGAAAGTTTTACCATTTAAGGAGTTCTGCAAAGATCGAAATAAATGGTAGTCTGATGGTGCAAGGTCAGGGCTATATGGTGGATGCATCAAAAGTTCCCAGCCAAGCTCACACAGTTTTTGGCGAGTGACCAAAGATGTGTGCGGTCTAGCGTTGTCCTGCTGGAATATGACACCTTTACGATTGACCAATTCTGGTCGCTTCTCCTTGATGGCTGTATTCAATTTGTCCAATTGTTGACAGTAAACATCCGAATTAATCGTTTGGTTCCTTGAAAGCAGCTCAAAATATACCACACCCTTCCAATCCCACCAAACAGACAGCATAACCTTCTTTTGGTGGATATCAGCCTTTGAAGTGGTTTGAGCTGGTTCACCATGCTTAGACCATGATCGTTTTCGACTAACGTTCTTGTAAACAATCCATTTTTCATCTCCAGTTATGATTCGTTTTAAAAACGGATCGAATTCATTGCGTTTAAGGTGCATATCAAAAGCGTTGATTCGGTTTGTTAAATGAATTTCTTTCAATACATGTGGTACCCATATTTAAATTGACGCCAAACAAACAAATGTAAACAAAATTTCGCGCACTTTTTTTCTAAAGCAAGCTAAAAGTAACAGCTGATAACTGACAGAAGAAAGAATGCAATTACAGAGTCACAAGCCGTTGAAAAAAATTGTCAACGCCGACTATATTACTACTAAAGGGTGATTTTTTTGAGGTTAGGATTTTCATGCATTAGTATTTGACAGATCACGTGGGATTTCAGACATGGTGTCAAAGAGAAAGATGCTCAGTATGCTTTGACATTTCATCATGAATAGACTTACTAACGAGTAACGCTTGCAAATCATTGAATTTTATTACCAAAATCAGTGTTCGGTTCGAAATGTGTTCATTCACCGTAACGTTGCGTCCAACAGCATCTTTGAAAAAATACGGTCCAATGATTCCACCAGCGTACAAACCACACCAAACAGTGCATTTTTCGGGATGCATGGGCAGTTCTTGAACGGCTTCTGGTTGCTCTTCACTCCAAATGCGGCAATTTTGCTTATTTACGTAGCCATTCAACCAGAAATGAGCCTCATCGCTGAACAAAATTTGTCAAAATTTGAACACATTTCGAACCGAACACTGATTTTGGTAATAAAATTCAATGATTTGCAAGCGTTGCTCGTTAGTAAGTCTATTCATGATGAAATGTCAAAGCATACTGAGCATCTTTCTCTTTGACACCATGTCTGAAATCCCACGTGATCTGTCAAATACTAATGCATGAAAATCCTAACCTCAAAAAAATCACCCTTTATATTACCGACAATTACTTTTTGGGCAACCCAATAGGAACTAACCTTTGACTGTTTTCGGTAATATTTTTTTTACCCTCCCACCCTGGGACAAGCTTCCACAATAGTCTAAAGTTCTATAAAAACATGGCCGCAAAATATATATGTAACTAAATGAATGCAAAGAATAGTAATTGAAAAGTAATAATTCATATGGTATAAAAGGAAACGCAGCGAAGCGGGCTGGGTTCAGCTATTCTTTTATATAACATGTAAAAAGGCATTAAGTTCGGCCGGGCCGAACTTTGGATACCAACCACCTCGGGTATATATAAACCCCATTTTGTCACAATCCGGTGAAAATTGGATAACCCAAATTCGCCACGGACATTGAGTGGTCTAATATATATGTCACTATTCAATTTTGTAGAACAAAATATTGGTCTTTTTGGCAGATATATACAATTATAAACCGATCTGAACCATATTAAGGTCGGATATCGTGAGGCTCAGAAAAACTCACGGTTTAAAATTTCAGCGAAATCGGGTAATAAATAAAGCTTTTATGGGCTTCAGTCCCCTTATCGGCAGATCGGTCTATATGGCAGCTATATCTAAATATAATCCGATCTAAACCATATTTAGGTTGGGTGTCAGGAGGCTGAAAATAATTCACTGTTTCAAATTTCGGCGAAATCGGATAAAAAATAAAGCTTTTATGGCCTTCAGATCCTTTATCGGAAGATCGGTCTATATGGCAGCTATATGTAAATATGTACCGATCTAATCCATATTTAGGTCAGATGTCGGGAGGCTTAAAATAACCCACTGTTGCAAATTTCAGCGAAATCTGGTAATAAATAAAGCTTTTGTGGTCTTCAGATCCTTTATCGGGAGATCGGTCTATATGGTAGCTAAATCTATATATGTACCGATCTAATCCATATTTAGGTCAGATGTCGGGAGGCTTAAAATAACCCACTGTTGCAAATTTCAGCGAAATCGGGTAATAAATAAAGCTTTTGTGGTCTTCAGATCCTTTATCGGGAGATCGGTCTATATGGTAGCTAAATCTATATATTGACCGATCTAATCCATATTTAGGTCAGATGTCGGGAGGCTTAAAATAACCCACTGTTGCAAATTTCAGCGAAATCGGGTAATAAATAAAGCTTTTGTGGTCTTCAGACCTTTTATCGGGAGATCGGTCGATATGGTAGCTATAGCTAAATATAGTCCGGTCTGAACCATATTTGGGTCAGTTGTCGGGAAGCCTTAAACTACTCACTGTTTCAAATCTCAGGAAATTGGATGAAAAATAAAGTTTTTATGGGCATTAGACTCTTTATCGGAAAATCTGTCTATATAGCAGCTACATCTAAATATGGTCCGATTTGGACCGTTCAAGAACTTAACCAGCGTGCATCAAAAAGACGTATCTGTGCCAAATTTCAGCTCAATATATCAATTTTTGAAGGCTCTAGAGTGATTTCACCTCCCCCTTACGCTAATTTTACCTAGTACCCGAAATTTTGTGTGCCGTCGTCTAGTAACCTGAAAACATAAATTTGGCATCTAAATTTCGAATGGGGTACCTAGGGGTACGCCCCACCCTCAAAACCCCACCAAATATATATAAAGACCAATCACGACAATATGGGACTCAAATGAAAGGTATTTAAGATTAGAAAACTTATCTGATATCCAATTTGTGGGAACACCCCTAACTCGAATATATTTACCGACCATCGCAATATGGGACTCAAATGAATGGTATTTGCGAGTAGAATACTAATCTGATATCCATATGTGGGACCAAGTTTCTGAGGTACTCCCCTTCCCCAAAACACCCCCAAATATAACTTGTTTAGGTAGTATACGAACCTCTCCCAAAATAACCCCAAAAGAGAACAAATTTACGACCATAGCAATATGGGGCTCAAATGAAAGGTATTTGGGAGTAAAGCATGAATCTGATATCAATATAACACCACCTAAATAAGACGCATTTGCTGACAATTGCAATATGGAGCTCAATAAGAAGTATTTTAAATTAGAACACGAAGCCAATAGATATTTTCAGAGCCAAGACACTGAGTGGCCGCCCTATCCCCCAAAACAGCCCTAAGCCGACCATGTCTGCCGACTATGGAAATATGGCGCTCAAATGAAAGGTATTTGGAAGTAGACCACGAATCTGATAACATAACATAATAATAACAACCCCCATATAGGACGTATTTGCTCGCCATGACCATTTAGGTCTTAAACAGAGTGGAGCTCGATATTTATAGTTTTAAGAGCCCATACCCCAAACCGGACATATTTGCTGACTTTTCCAATAAGGGGTTTAAATGAAAGATATTTGAGATTAAACAAGTAAAAGCGTGCTAAGTTCGGCCGTGCCGAATCTAATATACCCTCCACCATGGATCGCATTTGTCGAGTTCTTTTCCCGGCATCTCTTCTTAGGCAAAAAAAAAGGATATAAGAAAAGATTTGCTCTTCTATTAGAGCGATATCAAGATATGGTCCGGTTTGGACCACAATTAAATTATATGTTGGAGACCTGTATAAAATGTCAGCCAATTCGAATAAGAATTGCGCCCTTTGGGGGCTCTTGAAGTAAAATAGAGAGATCGATTTATATGGGAGCTGTATCGGGCTATAGACCAATTCAGACCATAATAAACACGTATGTTGATGGTCGGATGGAGAGAATCCGTCGTACAAAATTTCAGGCAAATCGGATAATAATTGCGACCTCTAGAGGCTCAAGAAGTCAAGATCCCAGATCGGTTTATATGGCAGCTATATCAGGTTATGAACCGATTTGAACCTTATTTGACATAGTTATTGAAAGTAACAATAAAAAAGTCTTGCAAAATTTAATTCCAATCGGATAAGAATTGCGCACTCTAGAGGCTCAAGAAGTCAAGACCCCAGATCGGTTTATATGGCAGCTATATCATGTTATGAACCGTTTTGAACCATACTTCGCACAGTTGTTGGATATCATAACAAAACACGTCGTGCAAAATTTCATTCCAATCGGATAATAATTGCGCACTCAAGAGGCTCAAGAAGTCAAGACCCCAGATCGGTTTATATGGCAGCTATATCAGGTTATGAACCGATTTGAACCATACTTAGCACAGTTGTTGGATATCATAACAAAACACGTCGTGCAAAATTTCATTTAGATCGGTTTATATGGCAGCTATATCAGGTTATGAACCGATTTGAACCATACTTGGCACAGTTGTTGGATATCATAACAAAACACGTCGTGCAAAATTTCATCCCAATCGGATAAGAATTACGCACTCTAGAGGCTCAAGAACTCAAGACCCAAGATCGGTTTATATGGCAGCTATATCAGGTTATGGACCGATTTGAACCATACTTCGCACAGTTGTTGGATATCATAAGAAAACACGTCGTGCAAAATTTCATTCCAATCGGATAAGAATTACGCACTCTAGAGGCTCAAGAAGTCAAGACCCAAGATCGGTTTATATGGCAGCTATATCAAAACATGGACCGATTTGGCCCATTTACAATACCAACCGACCTACACCAATAAGAAGTATTTGTGCAAAATTTCAAGAGGCTAGCTTTACTCCTTCGGAAGTTAGCGTGCTTTCGACAGACAGACGGACGGACGGACGGACAGACGGACGGACATGGCTAGATCGACATAAAATTTCACGACGATAAAGAATATATATACTTTATGGGGTCTCAGACGAATATTTCGACTAGTTACAAACAGAATGACGAAATTAGTATACCCCCCATCCTATGGTGGAGGGTATAAAAAAAGTCTTGCAAAATTTCATTCTAATCGGATAAGAATTGCGCACTCTAGAGGCTCAAGAAGTCAAGACCCCAGATCGGTTTATATGGCAGCTATATCAGGTTATGAACCGATTTGAACCATACTTGGCACAGTTGTTGGATATCATAACAAAACACGTCGTGCAAAATTTCATTCCAATCGGATAAGAATTGCGCACTCTAGAGGCTCAAGAAGTCAAGACCCAAGATCGGTTTATATGGCAGCTATATCAGGTTATGAACCGATTTGAACCATACTTGGCACAGTTGTTGGATATCATAACAAAACACGTCATGCAAAATTTCATTCCAATCGGATAAGAATTACGCACTCTAGAGGCTCAAGAAGTCAAGACCCAAGATCGGTTTATATGGCAGCTATATCAGGTTATGAACCGATTTGAACCATACTTGGCACAGTTGTTGGATATCATAACAAAACACGTTGTGCAAAATTTCATTCCAATCGGATAAGAATTGCGCACTCTAGAGGCTCAGGAAGTCAAGACCCAAGATCGGTTTATATGGCAGCTATATCAAAACATGAACCGATATGGCCCATTTACAATAACAACCGACCTTCACTAATAAGAAGTTTTTGTGCAAAATTTCAAGAGTCTAGCTTTACTCCTTCTTAAGTTAGCGTGCTTTCGACAGACAGACGGACGGACGGACGGACATGGCTAGATCGACATAAAATTTCACGACGATAAAGAATATATATACTTTATGGGGTCTCAGACGAATATTTCGACTAGTTACAAACAGAATGACGAAATTAGTATAGCCCCCATCCTATGGTGGAGGGTATAAAAATGAATTTGATATCCAATTTTGAGACCAATAACAATATGGAGTTCAAATAAATGATATTTGAGAGTATAGTACGATGCTTATTAATATTCAGGGCTAAGTGTTTGGGGGACCACCTCACTCCCCAAAACACACCTAAATCGGGCATATTTACCAACCAGGAGTAGAGGAGTAGAAAATGAAATTAATACCCACTTTCGAAACCCATTTCCCCAATACAAACGGCAATTATTTACTTGCTATAGCAATATGAGGCTTAAATAAACGTATTAGGGAGTAGAATGCGAATCTGATATCCAAATGTGAGACCATGTATTTGGGGCACGGCCCCTTACCTAAAACACCCCATAAAGAGTACAAATTTACCATGGACCATGGCAATATGTGGCTCAAATGAAAGGTATTTGAGATTAGAAAATGAATTTGATAACCTACTTTTGGGCCAAGTGTTGGGGAGACGCCTCATCCTATAAACTCCCTTAAACCAATGGCAATATGGGGCTTCAATAAATGGTATGGTATATTAGAGTAGAGCTAAATGTCTGGGGGACCAACTCGCTTCCGAAAAAACCGCTAAATCAGACATACGTATTTACCGATAATGGCAATATGGGACTCAAATGAAATGCTTGACATTATGGGGCTCAAACAAAACCATGTTCTAGCAGTATGCTGATATTATTTCAGGGTCCGCCCCCTAAACTCCCTTCAAACCGGCCATGTCTTCTACAGTCATCAAAAATAGAGATATTGAGCTGAAACTTTGCACAGATTCTATTTTTGTCAATAATCAGGTTAAAATCGAAGATGGGCTAAATCGGACTATAACTTGATAAAACCGCCATATAGACCGATCCGCCGATTTAGGGTCTTAGACCCATAAAAGCCGCATTTATTATCCGATTTCGCTGAAATTTGGGACAGTGAGTTGTGTTAGGCCCTTCGACATCCCTCGTCAATTTGGCTCAGATCGGTCCAGATTTGGATATAGCTGCCATATAGACCGATCCTCCGATTTTGGGTCTTAGGTCCATAAAAGGCGTATTTATTGTCCGATGTTGCCGAAATTTGGGACAGAGAGTTAAGTTAAGCCCCTCCACATATTTCTGTAATTTGGTCTAGATCGATCAAGATTTGCATAAAGCTGCCATGTAGACCGATATCTCGATTTAAAATCTTGGCCCCAAAAAAGGCGCATTTATAATCCGATTTAACTGAAATTTGACACATTGAGTCATGTTAGGCTTTTCGACATCCATGTTGTATATGGTTCAGATCGGTTTATTTTTAGATATAGCTACTAAAAAGACCAATATTTTGCTATACACAATTGAACAATGGCTTGTACTTATTAGTATTTGGTCCAAATCGGATCATATTTCGATATAACTGCAATGGTACATAAGGTATGCCATTTTCACCGGATTTTGATGAAAGGTGGTTTACATATATACCCGAGGTGGTGGGTATCCAAAGTTCGGCCCGGCCGAACTTAACGCCTTTTTACTAGTTTTTTTTTTTTAATGCCAGGTCTCGGAGATGAATTTGGTAGCCTTGTTGGTCGTGGAATATCTAGGGGGCCGCGCAACCGCCAAACCCTGCCAAATGGAAATATAGAACAAAGAGACAACGAATCTTATATATGGGCGTCCACCTCACCCCAAAAACTACCCCCATACCGGATATATTTACCGACCTCACCAATATAAGGCTTAAATGAAAGGTGCTTGGGAATAAAGTACAAAAATGATATTCACATTGGGGTGAAATAAAGGGTGATTTTTTTGAGGTTAGGATTTTCATGCATTAGTATTTGACAGATCACGTGGGATTTCAGACATGGTGTCAAAGAGAAAGATGCTCAGTATGCTTTGACATTTCATCATGAATAGACTTACTAACGAGCAACGCTTGCAAATCATTGAATTTTATTACCAAAATCAGTGTTCGGTTCGAAATGTGTTCATTCACCGTAACGTTGCGTCCAACAGCATCTTTGAAAAAATACGGTCCAATGATTCCACCAGCGTACAAACCACACCAAACAGTGCATTTTTCGGGATGCATGGGCAGTTCTTGAACGGCTTCTGGTTGCTCTTCACTCCAAATGCGGCAATTTTGCTTATTTATGTAGCCATTCAACCAGAAATGAGCCTCATCGCTGAACAAAATTTGTCAAAATTTGAACACATTTCGAACCGAACACTGATTTTGGTAATAAAATTCAATGATTTGCAAGCGTTGCTCGTTAGTAAGTCTATTCATGATGAAATGTCAAAGCATACTGAGCATCTTTCTCTTTGACACCATGTCTGAAATCCCACGTGATCTGTCAAATACTAATGCATGAAAATCCTAACCTCAAAAAAATCACCCTTTATATGAAAAGTCGTACCAGCACCCCAATACAGGACTTACTTCCTGACCATGCCAGTATAGGGCTTAGATAAATTAAGGAAATGAAAGAAGGCGCAGCGGAGCGGGCCCTGCCCAGCTAGTTTTCTATAAAGACAAAATTTCCATGACATTTTTTCTTAAGGCAAAATTTTCATAGAAATGTCCATAAAATTTCTCCAAACGAAATTTCCATGAAATTTTCTCTAACGGCAAAATTTTTTTTGAAAAAATTCCCATTAAATTCTCTTTAAAGACAAAATTTCCATAAAATTTTCTCTTAAGACAAAATTTGAATAACATTTTCTCTAAAGACAAAAGTTGAATAACATTTTCTCTAAAGACAAAATTTCCATTAAATTTTCTTTAAAGTCATAAAATCCATAAAATATTCTCCAAAGACGAAATTTCAAAAATTTTCCCCAAAGACAAAATTTCCTTGAAATTTTCTCCAAAGAAAAAATTTTCTTGCAATTTTCTCTAAAGACAAAATTTTCTTGCAATTTTCTATAAAGACAAAATTTTCTTGCAATTTTCTCTAAAGACAAAGTTGTCATTCAATTTTCTCTAAAAACATAATTTTCTTTAAATATTCTCTGAATTTTCTCTTTAGACGAAAATCCAAATTTCCTCAAAATAAATCTTTTGGATATCAAAAATATAAATTACAAAAAATTTTCCTCTAATTGCTGCCTGCTCACCATGCATCTTTTATTCCTTTGCATGAAAATAGATAATTGATTTTGTTATCCTGCCTATGACCTGATGGACCGAACAACACCGCTCAAATGTCAATCCAATTAAATAAGTTTTTAACCATGCCACAATAGCATTGGGTATTATGTAGATACTTGCGAAAAATAACCAATTTCAACAGCACTTAACAATGCTACATATATTCATTGGCCACTTAGCAAGACAGCAAAGCAAACAAGCAACCACATCAAATGTGTTCAAATGCAATGCTAAATGGTAACGAACATACGTTTTTAAGGGAATACGAGTACTTCCGGTTTTGTTTTCAAATTACGCCACCTTTCAACAGCGCATATAACAGCAAGGCTGCATGCACTCAAAGGCAATACAACAAGCAAACTAAAACAAACACATGCAACCAAACACCCCTGCACATAAATGCATGCTTCTATGGTCGTGGGTACGGAAATCGTACTCCACCTACACTTGGCTCATGTTGTGCAGCAACACATACTTGAGCAGCCATGAAGAGAGTTTACATGGTTGCTTTTACTCCCTCTCGCTCACTCTCTGACCAACTGACTATAGGACATAAAATCTGCACTTAATTTAGCAACAACGTTTGTTGGCACTTTTTAAAAACAAGCAGTCAAAACAACAACCGAAACAATAACAACAACAAGGTCTTTGTTAACTTCTAGTTGGACTACCGGCAACCATAAAAACTCAAATGGAAGCGGAAAAGCTTTCACAAAACATCAATGAACACAGATAGAAGGACAGAGGGAGGAAAAGAACAAGTAAAAGCGTGCTAAGTTCGGCCGGGCCGAATCTTATATACCCTCCACCATGGATCGCATTTGTCGAGTTCTTTTCCCGGCATCTCTTCTTAGGCAAAAAAAAAGGATATAAGAAAAGATTTGCTCTTCTATTAGAGCGATATCAAGATATGGTCCGGTTTGGACCACAATTAAATTATATGTTGGAGACCTGTGTAAAATGTCAGCCAATTCGAATAAGAATTGCGCTCTTTGTGGGCTCAAGAAGTAAAATAGAGAGATCGATTTATATGGGAGCTGTATCGGGCTATAGACCGATTCAGACTATAATAAACACGTATGTTAATGGTCATGAGAGAATCCGTCGTACAAAATTTCAGGCAAATCGGATAATAATTGCGACCTCTAGAGGCTCAAGAAGTCAAGATCCCAGATCGGTTTATATGGCAGCTATATCAGGTTATGAACCGACTTGTACTTTATTTCAAATAGTTGTTGAAAGTAACAATAAAAAACGTCTTGCGAAATTTCAGCCAAATCGGAAAGGAATTGCGCCCTCTAGAAGCTTAAGAAGTCAAGTCCCAAGATCTGTTTATATGACAGCTATATCAGGTTATGGACCGATTTGAACCATATTTGGCACAGTTGTTGGATATCATAACAAAAAACTACGTGCCAAAATTTCATTCCAATCGGGTAAGATTTGCGCCCTCTAGAGGTTCAAGAAGTCAAGACCCAAGATCGGTTTATATGGCAGCTATATCAGGTTATGGACCGTTTTAAACCATACTTGGCACAATTTTTGGATATCATACCAAAACACGGCGTGCAAAATTTCATTCCAATCGGATAAGAATTGCGCCTTCTAGAGGCTCAAGAAGTCAAGACCCAAGATCGGTTTATATGGCAGCTATATCAGATTATGAACCGATTTGAACCATACTTAGCACAATTGTTAGATATCATAACAAAATACGTCGTGCAAAATTTCATTCCAATCGGATAAGAATTGTGCACTCTAGAGGCTCAAGAAGTCAAGACCCAAAATCGGTTTATATGGCAGCTATATCAAAACATGGACCGATATGGCCCATTTACAATACCAACCGACCTACACTAATAAGAAGTATTTGTGCAAAATTTCAAGCGGCTAGCTTTACTCCTTCGGAAGTTAGCGTGCTTTCGACAGACAGACGGACGGACGGACGGACAGACGGACGGACATGGCTAGATCGACATAAAATTTCACGACGATCAAGAATATATATACTTTATGGGGTCTCAGACGAATATTTCGAGTAGTTACAATCAGAATGACGAAATTAGTATACCCCCCATCTTATGGTAGAGGGTGTAAAAACACTGAAGCTGCATGTGTTTTTAAAAGTTAGAACGACGCACAGTGGCGCAATTTGAATTTTTTTCGTGGCAAAAATCATACCTTTTGAACCAATTAAGATAACTGAATGATTTAAACGTTAAAGTTGCTACGCCTTGTAGGTGCTTAGTTATAGCTCACCAAAGTCAGAATTTATGAAAAAAGTAAATAAATGGATTAAAAATATGTGTTTGTAAATTTTATATTTTCCCCCTTTTTAAAGCTTTAATGTTGGGGCCAATTTCTTCTGTGGATACTTTTCCGCTAAAAGTGTTGAAGTTTTAAATGCTTATTCTTCATATTTTGTATTTCTAGTAGTTTAAGACATTTTAAATAGTTCCTAATTCTTTTACGATTTTTTGATTTTCAAAAAGTCTCCTCGAAGTGTTTCCACCATTTGAGTTTCCGTAGCCGTACTTGGGATAGTCTACTTTTAGTCCAAGTTGTTTAAAAAAATCATGCTGTATTTGCTTCTTCCTGATATTTTCCTTACCCTTAGTTGATGAATTTTCATCGAAGTTTTCTTTTTTTATGGTAGGGTATGCGCCAATTTTAGCAATAGCTCAATGCACCGTATCCTCGCATGCAAAGGTGACATTCTATACTCGTAGTTCTCCTTGTTTGTAGAATAGTTCAAATTTGTTATTTACTAGCTGGACCGACCCGCTCCGCTGCCTCTTCTTTTACTTTATATGGAACAAAATTTTACTTGGAATATTTATTTTTGACAATTATAAATCTTTTAGTGAAATACCATGCAACGAAACTTGTATATCGCTTGACTAACAGTTTAAAAATATAAGTGCCTTTAGCTGAATCCAATATGATCTTTATTGGTCTACGAACTTAAGTTTGGATGTAAGGTGTACTCCATTCTTAAAATACTTTATTTCAGCCCGATATTCTCATGATGTTTGATTTAGGGGTGTTTTCGGGGGTGAGGTAGTCCCTCCAGACACTTGGCCCTGATATTGCCATTGGACTTGAGAGGAGTTTACATGATGAGGCGTCCTCCAAACACATAGCCCCAAAATTGGTTATCAAATTCGTTTTCTAATCTCAAATACCTTTCATTTGAGCCACATATTGGCATGGTCGAAAAATCTTTATCCTTCGGGGGGTATTTTGGGGTGATGCCTTAAATACATGGTCCTACATTTGGATATCAAATTATTATTTGATTTCCAAAGACCTTTTTTTGAACCCCATATTGCGATGGTCAGTAAAAAATTGTTGTTTGTGGAGTTTTGGGAAAGGGGTAGACGCCCAGAAAATTGGTTCCGAAAGTGGAATTCAATTCTTGCTTTACCCCCAATTCCTTTCATTTAAGCCCCACATTAACATGACCGGTAAATATGCCCGATTTAAGGGGCCCTGATATAATATTGGGTTGCCCAAAAAGTAATTGCGGATTTTTTAAAAGAAAGTAAATGCATTTTTAATAAAACTTAGAATGAACTTTAATCAAATATACTTTTTTTACACTTTTCTTCTAAAGCAAGCTAAAAGTAACAGCTGATAACTGACAGAAGAAAGAATGCAATTACAGTGTCACAAGCAGTGAAAAAATTTGTCAACGCCGACTATATGGAAAATCCACAATTACTTTTTGGGCAACCCAATATATCAGCAATGTGCTCTATTCTCATATATTTGAACCCCATATTGCAATTGGCCTCAAAATTGGATATCAAATTCCTTATTGAAAAAGCCAGCAAATATGTCCGGTTTGGGTATGGGCCCTAAAAACTATGAATATCGAGCTCCATAATCTTGAAGACCCAAATTGTGATTTGGGTGGTGTTATGGGGGTGGGGTGGCCCCATAGACACTTTTTCCGAACATTGATATGAGATTCGTGCTTTACTTCCAAAGACTTTTCATTTGAGACCCATATTGCCATGGTCGGTAAATATGTCCGATTTAGGGGTGTTTTGGGGGTTCGGGTGGTCCCCCCTTATACTTGGTCCGACAATTGGATATCAGATAGGTTTTCTAATCTTAAATACCTTTCATTTGAGTCCCATATTGTCGTGATTGGTGTATATATATTTGGTATATTTTGAGGTGAGGCGTCCGATTTTTGTCCGATTTGGACAAAATTCTAATAAGTACAGATCATTGTTCAATTGTGTATAACAAAATATTGGTCTTTTTAGTAGCTATATCTAAAAATAAACCGATCAGTGCCATATACAACATGGATGTCGCAAAGCCCAACCTAAGTCACTGAGTCAAATTTCAGTGAAATCGGATTATAAATGCGCCTTTTTTGGGGCCAATACTTTTTGTCTATATGGCAGTCATATGCAAATTATGATCGATCTAGAACAAGAGGGGCTTAACTTTACTCTCTGTCCCACATTTCGGCAACATCGGACAATTAATGAGCCTTTTATGGGCCCTAAACCTTAAATCGTGAGATCGGTCTATATGGCAGCTATATCCAAATCTGGAACGATCTGAGCCATATTGAAGAAGGATATCGAAGGGCCTAACATAACTCACTATCCCTAATTTCGGCGACATCGAACAATAAATGCACCTTTTATGAGCCCTAAACCTTAAATCGAGAGATCGGTCTATATGGCAGCTATATCCAAATCTGGACCGATCTGTGCCATATTGCAGAAGTATGTCAAGGGGCTTAACTTAACTCACTGTCCCAAATTTCGGCGACATCGGACAATAAATGCGCCTTTTATGGACCCAAAACCTTAAATCGAGAGATCGGTCTATATGGCAGCTATATCCAAATCTGATCCGATCAGGGCCAAATTAACGACGGATGGCGAAGGAAATAACACAACTCACTGTCTCAAATTTCAGCGCAATCGGATAATAAATGAGGTTTTTGTAGGCCTAAAATTCTAAATCGGGGGATCCGTCTATAAGGCAGCTATATGCAAATCTGAACCGATCTGGGCTAAATTGACGAAAGATGTCGAAGGCCATACACAACTCACTGTCCCAAATTTCAGCAAAATTGGATAATAAATGTGGCTTTTGTGGGCCTAAGACCCTAAATCGGAGGATCGGTGTATATGGCAGCTATATCCAAATATGGACCGATCCGGGCAAAACTAACGAAGGATAACGAAGGGCCTAACACAACTCAATGTCTAAGATTTCAGCTAAATCGAATCAGAAAGTGATTCTGAGTCGATCGGTATACTTATCAATGGGTCTATCTCCCTTCCTTTTGGGTGTTACAAACAAATTCACTAAGTCATATATTTATATACCCTGCACCATAGTAGTGGTGTAGGGTATAAAAATCATCTGCATATGCACTAAAAGTTATAAGCCTGAAAATATTCAATCGGCAACATAAATTCTCATATGATATCAAAAATAGACGAACCCTGAGGAATACCTTTGAACAAGCGGTACGTACCTGATCTGTAGGTACCTATTTTCACTCTAAACTGCCTATTTCTCATAAAATTAAAAATGTATCTTATAATGTTGGATCCGATCTTCCACTCCTTTAGCTGATCTATGATCGTATGAATACCTATCCTATCGAAAGCTTTCGAAAAATCTAACGATACTACTAATAAATGACCTCGCTTTGAAAGGTAATCAGACTATCTAAGAACAATAGATTATCAGATACCGATTTTCCCTGCCTAAAAGCAACCTGTTGACTACTAATAACTTTATTTTATAAATTTAAAGATATTGGTCTGTAGCTCGCTATTAGTTCGGCTTCAAAACAGCAGTCACAAAACTCCTCTTTTATGACTGTGGAGTATAGTATAGAAAATCCTGTTAAATAAATTACGCATCCTTAATTTAGCGTCTCGTGGCAACCTCTTTAGCATCATATAATGTATGCGATCCTCTCCTGGTGTCTTCCCACTGAAACTATTGATTATTGCGCAATATCATATCGATTACTCAGCAATGCCGCTACATCTGTGTGTTTCTATTATTCTGATCCGTCCAAAGATCTTATGCCATGAATTCCAGATCGATTGTTTAGTCCACATAGTCGTCTAATATTGCCTCATACCACTGAAGTAGGCGTTTGTGAATTATTATCTGAAGTAAATCTCTTCAAGCTTAATCTTTTGGATAATTTTAATTCCCTTCTAAACAGAGCATTCGCCTTCCTAAAATTTATAATATTAACATCAGAAATGTTACGTTTCAAAATGTACCACATTCTTTTCCGTTGAAGCTTCAATTTCCTATTCTGAAACTTATTATCTCTACTGTGATTCTGTGGTATTGGAAAATTCGCTGCCTGATGTATAATTTTCGTAATATTAGCTGCGTCCTTATGCACGTCATGCGATATAGGTCTCTCGTCATTAAATATGTCAAGTTATTCATATAAGACTCCCAATCCGCCCTATCAGTGTTAAACCTAGACTTGAGTTTGATGTTATCAATGCCCCTCAAAGGGAAAAGTGTAGCCAATATTGGGTAATGGTCGCTACCATGTAGACCATTAAGAGTCTTCCATTCGCAACCTATTGCAAGACGTGGATAGCAAAAGGTTAAATCAATGTGGGAAAAAGTATTATGAGTACTGAAGTGCGTCGGGGTACAAAGTTCAAATTACCGAAGTTCTACTGACTCTTTTTACAAATTGGACATGACAATGGTGAGGTTGTTCCTATCAGTTCGTTTAACCATGCTATATATTTCCCTTCTCCAATGGTCAACACTGTGGGCTTAATCTTGCTTATTTATTGTTTAATATCCTTCACCGTTGCACTTATAAGTTTTCGAGATTCCTTTGCAAATGAAACATTATTGGTCAGCAATAATGCACTGATGAAGGACATGGATTTTTCCAGTGAAGGAAAATGTCAAATACTAGCCGCAAAGGAACAATATATATGCGTCTGATATTGTTTCATCGGAAGATCTCCTTTGCTTATAGATGCTTTGTCCTGATGATCCATTGCAACCCCATTTACTGATCAATGTTAGTATTTTGAGAAGAATCGCCACCTCATTTTCAGGAAGACCCTCCAGCAGCCGTTTTCAAGTATGGTCCATAAGATGTTGCAGGCTGGTTTTCGTAGAGACTTCCGTAAATTCCGTATTCATTGATCGTGAATCCAATTTGATTTGCGTAATATGTCTATATGTGGGTAAAATGTCAACCCCGTGTTGGATTAACAATGTCCTTAGTATATTAAATTTGTCTTTGAAAAGTTCTAGGTCCATAAACAAGGCAAATGCTTATTCCAAACTATACTTTTCAACGGGTGTGTTTGGAGTCGTGGGAATGCTGTCTCTAAACCTTTTTAAACGCTTTAGGCTTGCATCAGCAACAGATTTTGTAATCCTAGATCTAACTTTTTGTAGATTTGATAGACAGCGCTTCCGATAATTGCGGCGTGGTAAATTTTTTGGTGGCATCTGTAAGCCTCCCCTTTCTTGTGTAAACTGAACAATCCTCCATACTCGTTTTTGGTCTTCCTTTTGGTTTTCCGGTTGACGTTGTGGGTATCTCTTCTACAAATGTATCCAAGATGGTGTCCTCCTTGAGCCTGTCCTGATAGTTTGAGTAGACTCATTCACTGGTTCAATTAGATTTTGTCCATTTCCTTTTAATTATACCCTACACCACTACTGTGGTACAGGGTATTATAACTTAGTGAATTTGTTTGTAACACCCAAAAGGACTCGATTTAGCTACTCCGTCTGTCTGTCCGTCCATCTGTCCATGTTTATTTGTGTACAAGGTACAGGTCGCAGTTTTCATCCAATCAGGTTAAAATTTGGTACAGGCATGTTTTCAGATTTGGTACAGGCATGGTTCAGATTTGAATATAGCTCCCATATATATGTTCGTCCAATTTTCAGCATAGGGTAGGGCAGCCTCCCTAGGTACCCCATCCGAAATTTGGATACCAAATTTTTATCTTTAGGGTACTATTGTATATGAAAGCACACAAAATATCGCTTAAATCACACCACCTATCTCCGAGATCTGCGGTTTCTGAAAATTAGGATAAGGGGGAGGGTCCGCCCCCCCTTAAGATATCAAAAAATGTAGTACCCTTTTTTCCCCACGGGGTCATTATACACCATCTGTGAAAATTTCAAGAAAATCGGTTCAGCCGTTTCTGAGTCTATAAGGAACACACAAACAAACAAACAAACACAAATTGATTTATAAAGGGTGATTTTTTTGAGGTTAGGATTTTCATGCATTAGTATTTGACAGATCACGTGGGATTTCAGACATAGTGTCAAAGAGAAAGATGCTCAGTATGCTTTGACATTTCATCATGAATAGACTTACTAACGAGCAACGCTTGCAAATCATTGAATTTTATTACCAAAATCAGTGTTCGGTTCGAAATGTGTTCATTCACCGTAACGTTGCGTCCAACAGCATCTTTGAAAAAATACGGTCCAATGATTCCACCAGCGTACAAACCACACCAAACAGTGCATTTTTC
Source organism: Stomoxys calcitrans (assembly GCF_963082655.1). Classification (NCBI taxonomy): domain Eukaryota; kingdom Metazoa; phylum Arthropoda; class Insecta; order Diptera; family Muscidae; genus Stomoxys; species Stomoxys calcitrans. The sequence goes on from NC_081552.1 coordinate 28,184,413, forward strand.
GGGATGCATGGGCAGTTCTTGAACGGCTTCTGGTTGCTCTTCACTCCAAATGCGGCAATTTTGCTTATTTACGTAGCCATTCAACCAGAAATGAGCCTCATCGCTGAACAAAATTTGTCAAAATTTGAACACATTTCGAACCGAACACTGATTTTGGTAATAAAATTCAATGATTTGCAAGCGTTGCTCGTTAGTAAGTCTATTCATGATGAAATGTCAAAGCATACTGAGCATCTTTCTCTTTGACACCATGTCTGAAATCCCACGTGATCTGTCAAATACTAATGCATGAAAATCCTAACCTCAAAAAAATCACCCTTTATATACTAGGGAGGCTGCCCTTCCTTAAAACCTACCAAACATATATTTAGACCAATCACCACAATATGGGACTCAAATGAAAGGTATTTAGGATAAGAAAACGTATCTGATATCCAATTGTCGGACCAAGTGTTAGGGGGACCACCCCAAGCCCCAAAACACCCCTTAATCGGACATATTTACCGATCATGCCAATATGGGACTCAAATGAAAGGTATTTGCGAGTAGAATACGAATCTGATATCCACATGTGGGGCCACGTTTCTGGGAGTCCACCCCTTCCCCAAACAGGACTTATTTACTGACCATGAGAATATGGGGCTCAAATAAAAGGTATTTAAATGTAGAATTCGAATCTGGTATCCAAATATGGGACCAGGTATTTGGGGGGCCGCTTCTCACCAAAAACATCCCCCAAAGGGGACAAATTTACGACCATAGCAATATGGGGTTCAAATGAAATGTCTTTGGGAGTAAAGCACGAATTTGATATCAATATTCGGGAAAATTGTCTATGGGGTCACCCCACACCCACAACACCACCCAAATAGGAAGTATTTTCTGACTATTGCAATATGAGGCTCAAATAAGAGGGTCTTTAAAGTGGAACACGAATCCGATATATATTTTCAAGGCCAACTCATTGAGTGGCCGCCCATCCCACAAAACACCCCCCAAGCCGGTCATGTTTGCCGGCTATGGAAATAAGAGGCTCAAATTAAAGGAATGTGGGAGTAGACCACGTGTCTTATATCAACATTAGGGACCAACTGTGTAGCGGACGTCCCATAATAACCCTCAAATAGGACATATTTGCTCACCAAGACAATTTGGGTCTTAAAGAGAATGGAACTAAATATTCATAGTTTTTAGGGCCAATACCCCAAACCGGACATATTTGCTGACTTTTGCAATAAGGAGTTTAAATGAGATTAGAAATCGAATTTGATATCCAATTTTTAGGGCAATGGCAATATGGAGTTCAAATAAATGATATATAGATATATGAGAATAGAGCACGTTGCTGATATATTATCCGGGCCATGTATCTTGTGGACCACCTCTCCCCCGAAAACAACACTAAATCAGACATCTTGAGAAAACCTTACTTGACACAGTTGTTGAAAGTTAAAACAAAATACGTCATGCAAAGTTTCTGCCAAATCGGATAGGAATTGTGCCCTCTAGAAGCTCAAGAAGTGAAGTCCCCAGATCTGTTTATATGACAGTTATATCAGGTTATGAACCGATTTGAACCATACTTGGCACAGTTATTGTATATCATAACAAAACACGTTGTGCAAAATTTCATTCCAATCGGATAAGAATTGCGCACTCTAGAGGATCAAGAAGTCAAGACCCATGATCGGTTTATATGGCAGCTATATCAGTTTATGAACCGATTTGAACCATACTTGGCACAATTGTTGGATATCATAACAAAATACGTCGTGCAAAATTTCATTCAAATCAGATAAGAATTGCGCTCTCTAGAGGCTCAAGAAGTCAAGACCCAAGATCGGTTGATATGGCAGCTATATCAGGTTATGAACCGATTTAAACCATACTTTGCACAGTTGTTGGATATCATAACAAAACATGTCGTACAAAATTTCATTCCAATCGGATAAGATTTGCCCCTTCTAGAGTTTCAAGAAGTCAAGACCCAAGATCGGTTTATATGGCAGCTATATCAGGTTATGAACCGATTTAAACCATACTTTGCACAGTTGTTGGATATCATAACAAAACACGTCGTACAAAATTTCATTCCAATCGGATAAGATATGGCCGATTTACAATACCAACCGACCTACACTAATAAGAAGTATTTGTGCAAAATTTCAAGCGGCTAGCTCTACTCCTTCGGAAGTTAGCGTTCTTTCGACAGACAGAGGGACGGACATGGCTAGATCGACATAAAATTTCGCGACGATCAAGAATATATATACTTTATGGGGTCTCAGACGAATATTTCGAGTAGTTACAAACAGAATGACGAAATTAGTATAACCCCATCCTATGGTGGAGGGTATAAAAATTGAGATATCTTTTTTCCAATTTAACAATAACAGAAGAATTTTGAAAATTTTCGGATTTGAAAAATTAATTCCTGGCTATGTCCCTAATGGGAGCTATATCTAAATCTGAACCGATTTTGATGAAATCTAGCAGATATGTTGAGATCAGTAACAAAACAATCCATTGCCAAATGTTGTGCAGATCGGTTGTAAATTGTAGTTACTACAGCCATTAAAAGCAAAAGCGTGCGAAGTCCGGCCGGACCGAATCTTATATACCTTCCACCATGGATCGCATTTGCCAATTTCTTTGCCTGGTATCTCTTTACAGGCAAACAAAGAATAATGGATCAGAATTGCTACGCTATTTCAGCTACACCAATTTATGTAATTATCGGGGCCAACATGGTTTAACTGTTGGAGTCTAAAGTGAAATTCATTGTGCAAAATATCAGCCAAATCGGATAAGAAGAAGAAATATCAGCCAAATTGAAGAAGAAATAAAATTGGGACATTTGTTTATATGGGAGCCATATCTAACACGTGTGTTAAAGATCATACAAGAAGTCGTTGTGCACAATTTCAGCCAAATCGGATAAGAATTGCTCAATATATCGGCGCAGGAAGTCAAGATTTGAAATCGGTTTATATGGGAGCTATAGCAGGTTATGAACCGATTAGAACCATACTTAGCACAGTTGTTGATGGTCAAACCAAAGCACGTCGTGCTAAATTTCAGCCAAATCGGATAATAATTGCGCCCTCTATAGGCTCAAGATCCGAAATCGGTTTATATGGGAGCCTTATCAGTTTATGAACAGTTTTAAGCCTTATTTGGTACAGCTGTTGGTGGTCAAACTAAAACACTTGATGCAAAATTTCAGCCAAATCGGATAATTATTGCGCCCTCTAGCTGCTCAAGAAGTCAAGATCCAATATCGGTTTATATAGCTGCTATACTAAAAAATTGACTGATTTGGTCCATTTACAATTCCAAAAGTTAGCGTGCTTTCGACAGACTGACGGACATGGCTAAATCGGCTAACACGATGTAAAGCCGATCAAGAATATATATACTTTCTTGGGTCTCGATGTGTTACAAACGAAATTACGAAATTAGTATACCCCCTTCCTATGGCGGTGGGTATAACAAGTAAAAGCGTGCTAAGTTCGGCCGAGTCGATCCTTCCAGCATAAATCGAATTTGTCAATTTCTTTGCCCGACATCTCTTTATAGGCAAAGAAAGGAAAACGGTTAAAATTTGCCATGCTATTAAAGCTATATCAGGTTAAGAACCAATTCAGGCCATACTTAGTTTGGTGTGGGAGCCCATAGTGGAAGTTATTGAACAAAATTTCAGCCAAATCGGATAAGAATCGGGAGATCGGTTAATATGGGAGCTAGATCATGTTATAAACCGATTTAAACCATACTTGGCATAGTTGTTGGTAGACGAAACAAAACACTTCATGCAAAATCTCATCCTATAGGCTCAAAAAGTCAAAATCCCAGAACAGCTAATATGGCAGCTATATCAGGTTATGAATCGATTTAGAATATACTAAACGCAGTTGTTGGAATAGGAGGGAAATTGGCAGCTATATCAGATTATGAACCGATTTGAAACATAGTTATCACAGTTGTTGAAATTCATAACAAATTTCGTGCACAATTTCAGCCAAATGGGATAAGAATTGCGCCCTCTAGAGGGTCAAGAGGTATAATCGAAGATCGAAGGAGCTGAATCAGCTTATGAACCGATTTAGACCATGCCTGGCACAGTTGATGAAGTTGATGATGATGAGGATGAACAAAACACTTCAAGCTAAGTTTCAGCCCAATCGGATAATAATTGCGAAATCTAGAGGTTCAAGAAGTCAAGATGCAGCATCGCTTTATATGGCAGCTCTATCAAAACATGGACCGATATAGCCCATTTACAATCCTAGCCGACCTACCCTAATAAGAATTAAATGCAAAATTTTGCCCGTGACATTCCACTAAGGAACAGGAGCAAACTTCTAACATATCAATGAGTGCAGTCCGATTTATATTTTAAGCTCAATGATAAGGGGCCTCCTTTTATAGCCCAGTCCGAACGGCGTGCCGCAGTGCAACATCTCTTTGGAGAGAAGTTTTACATGACATAGTACCCCACAAATATTGGAGGGGAAACCCACCGCTGAAAATTTTTTCTGATGGTCTCGCCAGGATTCGTTCAGCGTCATAAGCGGACATGCTTACATATGCGCTACGGTGGCCTCCACTAATAAGAAGTATTTGTGCAAAATTTCAAGCGGCTAGCTTTACTACTTCGAAAGTTAGTGTGCTTTTGACAGACGGACGGACAGAAAGGGCTATCGACTTGTGAAGACGATTGAGAATGTGAAGACGATCGAGAATATATATACTTCAATGGGTCTCACGTCAATATTTCGATGTGTTACACACGGAATGACGAAATTAGTATGCCCCCCATCCCATGGTGGAGAGTGTAAAAACACCAACAACTATAACAGCCGGTATACTCAACTGGCACTAGAATAACAATCATTATAAAATACTATTACACCACTCAAGGAAAACAACTAAAGGCTGTACCAGTCAGTGCTGCTTGTTATATTTGTTGATGCTGCTGCTGTTCTGTTACTTTGCCATAGCAGTTGATGGTGTTGTCGCTCAAAGGCCCAAGCATTGTTTTGAGTGTGTAAGAGTGTTTTGGTTTCTAAAGAATTTAAGTGTATTGGTTTGGTTTGAATTTTTTTTTTCTTGTTTGATCCTCTCGTCGTTACCAACTTTTACTGCCACAAATTGCACTTTAAGTCAATCGTGGTAACCCAATGACCCCATCAGCAAGGTAACCACATTACATATGAAGAGGTAAATGATAGTTTATCACAATGAAAGTACTACGTAAATGAAAACACAATAATGTGCTCAAAATAATATTTGGAAGCAATTAAAAACAAATAAGAGCGTGCTAAGTTCGGCCGGGCCGAATCTTATATACCCTCCACCATTGATCGCATTTATCGAGTTCTATGCGCGGTATGTCTTTTTAGACAAACATAGAATATTGAATAAGAACTGTTATCCTATTAGAGCTATATCAAGTTATAGTCCGATTCGGACCATAATTGAATGCATAATGTGTAATATTTCAGTTCATTCGGATAAAAATTGCGCCTTGTAAGGGCTCAAGAAGCAAAATCGGGAGATAGGTTTATATGGGAACTGTATCAAGCTATTGATCGATTCAGACCATACTAGACACGTATGTTGAAGGTCGTGAGAGAAGGCCTTGTACAAAATTTCAGCCAAATCGGATGAGAATTGCGCCCTCTAGAGGTTCGAGAAGTCAAGATCCCAGATCGGTTTATATGGCAGCTATATCAGGTTCTATATCGATTTACGCCATACTTAGCACAGTTATTGGAAGTCATAACAAAACACCTCATGCAAAATTTCAGCCAAATCGGATGAGAATTGTGCCATCACTTGGTTCAAGAAGTCAAGATCTAAGATCGGTTTATATGACAGCTATACCAGATTATGAACCGATTTGAATCATACTTAGCATAGTTGTTGAAAGTAATGCCAAAACACTACGTGTAAAATTTTTGTTAAATCGGACGATAATTGCGCTCTCTAGAGGCTCAAGAAGTCAAGACCCCAGATCGGTTTATATGACAGCTATACCAGATTATGAACCGATTTGAACCATACTTGGCACAATTGTTGGATATCATAACAAAATACGTCGTGCAAAATTTCATTCCAATCGGATAAGATTTGCGCCTTCTAGAGGCTCAAGAAGTCAAGACCCAAGATCGGTTTATATGGCAGCTATATCAGGTTATGAACCGATTTGAACCATACTTGGCACAATTGTTGGATATCATAGCAATACACGTCGTGCAAAATTTCATTCCAATCGGATAAGAATTGCGCATTCTAGAGGCTCAAGAAGTCAAGACCCAAGATCGGTTTATATGGCAGCTATATCAGGTTATAAACCGATTTCAACCATACTTGGCGCAGTTGTTGGATATCATAAGAAAACAGGTCGTGCAAAATTTAATTCCAATCGGATAAAAATTACGCACTCTAGAGGCTCAAGAAGTCAAGACCCAAGATTGGTTTATATGGCAGCTATATCAAAACATGGACCGATATGGCCCATTTACAATACCAACCGACCTACACTAATAAGAAGTATTTGTGCAAAATTTCAAGCGGCTAGCTTTACTCCTTCGGAGGTTAGCGTGCTTTCGACAGACAGACGGACGGACATGGCTAGATCGACATAAAATGTCACGACGATCAATAATATATATACTTTATGGGGTCTCAGACGAATATTTCGAATAGTTACAAACAGAATGACGAAATTAGTATACCCCCCATCTTATTTCTGGAGCCCACAAAGGGCGCAATTCTTATTCGAATTGGCTGACATTTTACACATTTCTCCAACATATAATTTAATTGTGGTCCAAACCGGACCATATCTTGATATCGCTCTAATAGCAGAGCAAATCTTTTCTTATATCCTTCTTTTGCCTAAGAAGAGATGCCGGGAAAAGAACTCGACAAATGCGATCCATGGTGGAGGGTATATAAGATTCGGCCCGGCCGAACTTAACACGCTTTTACTTGTTTCCTCTTATTTATTGCCTCGTCTTCCCACGATGCGAATCCCCCATTGAATTTTCGTCGTACTACCGACCGTTTCACTGTTCAGCAGTGCTAAGGTGAAGGTACATACTATGCGCGCGCATTAAAAATGCAACTATGCAAACAAATCCCACAAAAGCAACGCGCAAAAGTTTTTGACGCGCGCACGCTCAGCACTTATTCGTGCCTACCAAAATAAATTGAAACGGTTTGTGTGAGTTACACAACAAATGCGCGCATCCATCTGAGGTTACACAACAAATGCACGCACGCATCTGATGGAAATGTCAATGTTGAACGCGTTTCAGGGCGAAAAACAAATGATTTGAAAAAAAAATTACTATTCAACAAGTAAAAGCGTGCTAAGTTCGGCCGGGTCGAATCTTGGGAACCCACCACCATGGATTTTGCTAAATTATGGAAGCTATTTCTACTTGGCGCAGTTGTTGAAAGTCATAACAGAGAACTAGTTGCAAAATTTCAGTCATATCGGACAAAAATTTTGGCTTCCATGGGCTCAATAATTCAAATCGGTAGATCGGTTTATACCTAAACAGGGGCTGGTCTGGATCATATTGAACTCTTATACAAGTCACAGTTTCAGCGAAATCAGACAATAAATTCGATTTTTATGGGATTAGGACCCTAAATTGGAAGATCGAACTGGCCCATATTTGGGTCGGATGTCGGGAGGCTTAAAATAAGTCAATATTTCACATTTCAGCGAAATCGGGTGATAAAAAAGATTTTATGTCATGTCGGTGTTTATGGCACCTATATCTAAATATCGTCCGATCTGAACCATATTTGGGTCGGACGTCGGGAGGCTTAATACAACTCACTATTTCAAATTTCAGCGAAATCGGGTGATAAAGAAAGATTTTATGGGCTTTAGATCTTTAATCGGCAAATCGGTCTTTGTGATGGCTATATATCTATATATTGGGTTGCCCAAAAAGTAATTGCGGATTTTTTAAAAAAAATTAAATGCATTTTTAATAAAACTTAGAATGAACTTTAATCAAATATACTTTTTTTACACTTTTTTTCTAAAGCTAGCTAAAAGTAACAGCTGATAACTGACAGAAGAAAGAAAGCAATTACAGAGTCACAAGCTGTGGAGAAATTTGTCAACGCCGACTACATGAAAAATCCGCAATTACTTTTTGGGCAACCCAATATATAGTCCGATCTGAACCATATTTAAGTCGAGAGGCTTAAAACAACTCACTGTTTCAAATTTCAGAGAAATCGGATAATAAATTCATCTTTAATGGGCTTCAGATCCTTAACCGGCAGACCGGTCTATATGGCAGCTATATCTAAACATAGTCCGATCTGAATAATGTTTAAGTGTCGGATGTCGGGAGGACTGAAACAACTTACTGTTTAAAATTTCAGCGCAATCGGGTAATAAATGCAGCTTTTTTTTGGCATTAGACACTAAATGGGCAGATTGGTCTATATGGCAGCTATATCTAAATATAATCCGATCTGAGTCTTAAAACAACTCACCATTTCAAATTTCAGCGAAATCGGGTAATAAATTCAGCTTTCATGGACTTCAGACCCTTAACCGGAAGATTGATCTATATGGCAGCTATATCTAAATATAGTCCGAGAGGCTTCAAAAAATCACTTTTCAAATAACAGCGAAATCGGGTAATAAGTGCGACTTTTATAGGCTTAAGAACATTCATCGGTAGATAGGTCTATATCCCAGATATATCTAAATATAGTCCGATCTGAACCATATTTGGATCGGATGTCAGGTAGCTTACAGCGACTCACTGTTTAAATTTTCAGTGAAATCGGAAAATAAAAGCATCTTTTATGGGTTTTAGACTCTTATCCGGTAGATCGGTCTATATGGCAACTATATCCAAATTTGGCCCGTTCAAGAACTTAACCTGCGTGCAGCAAATTTTTTCCATACAATTTTTTTTTTGTATGTCACAGACTACAATTAGGGATGTAATTTCCCCGCCGCGAGGGTTTTTGAACGAAAATTTAAGTTTTTTTAAACTGATTATAAAGGAACAAGTAAAAGCGTGCTAAGTTTGGCTAAATATTTATACAAAATAAATTTAGTTGAAGGGCATAATTTTATTCTACATACCAAACTTCTGTCAAACTAGCAAATGATCGAGAAACCGGTTTACATGGGAGCTATATTAGGTTATAGACCGATTTGGACCGTACTAAGCCCAGTTGTTGGAAGTAATAACAGAACTTTACGTGCAAATAGGACAAAAATTGAGTTTTCCAGGGGCTCAAGAAGTCAAATGGGGAGATCAGGTTATAGATCGATTCGGACCGCACTTGGCACAGTTTTTGAAAGTCATACATGCAAAATTTCAGCCAAATTGGATAAAAATTGCGGCGTCAAGCGGCTAGCTTCACGCATTCGACCGCTATCGTGATTTCGACAGACGGACGAAGGGACATTGCTCGATCGAATCAGAACGTTGAGAAGATCAAGAATATATATAGTTAGATGAATATTTCGAGGTGTTACAAACAGAATGACTAGATTAGTATACCCCCATTCCTACGGTTTTGGCTATAAAAATTTTAGGAAATTCTGATACTTTATGTACAATATATGATTATGTATATAGGATGGTGGTATATATACGGTATGACTAGATAAGTCTAGACATACCGTTTGCAACACATCGAAATATTCGTCTAAGACCCCTTAAAGTATATATATTCTTCATCTTCTGGACGTTCTGATTCGATCTAGTCATGTCCGCCCGTCTGTCTGTCGAAATCTTGATAGAGGTCGAACGCATAAAGCTAGCCGCTTCAAATTTTGCACAGATACTTAATATCAATGTAGGTTGATGGAGATTGCAAATGGGCAATATTGGTTCAGATTTAGATATAGCTCCCATAGAAACCAATCTCCCGATATGACTTCTTGAGCCCTTGGAAGCAGCACTTTTTGTCCGACTTGGCTGAAATTTTGCGTGTGGTGTTCTGTTATGACTTTCAAGAACTGTGTCAAGTACGATTCGAATCGTCCTTTAACCTGATATAGCTCCCATATAAACCGATCTCCCGATTTCACTTCTTGAGCCCTTACAGGCCGCAATTTTTGCCCGATTTAGCTGAAATTTTGCATGTGGTGTTCTGTTACGACTTCCAAAAATTGTGTCAAATACGCTCAAAATCGTTCCATAACCTGATAAAGCTCCCATATAAACCGGTCTCCGGATCATCCTTATTCGGTTCCTAGAAGCTTTAATTTTTACTAGGTTGACAGATGTTTGGTATGTAGAATAAAGTAATGGCCTCCAACTAGATTTATTTTGTATAAATTTTTATCAGAATCCATGGTGGTGGGTTGCCAAGATTCGGCCCGGCCGAACTTAGCACGTGTTACTTGTTTTGCAAATACGATATGTTCCCGTAGTTTAACAAAATTTCGTAATAGAAGAGAAAATTTTGATAAAGCGTAATAATGTTGTTATGGCAATTTTGGGTAAAATTTTTTACTACATTATACGATACTCTTTTTTTCAGTGTACTTATCACTAAGAAAAGTTTCTCGGCTAATGCTGAACTTAACTTCTTCAAAAGCTATACTTTGTAATAAAATAATGTCTTTAGAGATAAACACTTTTTACACCCTACCTCAAAAGGTGAAGGTGTACTTATTTTATCATTTTACTTTTAAGAACTACGTTTATAGATCTTAGGCATCTTACAGAATATCCCTGATCGTATGGCCATCCAATCGTTTGTCACAGTATTTACCATCCATAAAACAAAGAATTTTAAAAATAAATCTGCTTAAAATTTACCTTTTGGAATATAAGATCTATTGGGTTGCCCAAAAAGTAATTTCGGATTTTTTAAAAGAAAGTAAATGCATTTTTAATAAAACTTAGAATGAACTTTAGTCAAATATACTTTTTTACACTTTTTTTCTAAAGCAAGCTAAAAGTAACAGCTGATAACTGACAGAAGAAAGAATGCAATTACAGAGTCACAAGCTGTGAAAAAATTTGTCAACGCCGACTATATGAAAAATCCGCAATTACTTTTTGGGCAACACAATAAATTGGTATGGTATATAAAATTCGGTCTAACCAAACGCCATATTCAATCTTTCATTTCTTTACTTGTGCCAAGAAGTTCTTGACTCAATCTCATGTTGCCTAAGTGCAAAAATAAGCCATGATATGCATATGCATAGAAATACCAAAATTGTTCCTCACATACTCGTACATACACTTAGACTTCCATAGCCTTTTTGAAAGTTCCTCAAAACTACTCATCTGAGATAGAGGATACATCCTTCGTAAAGTAAGTTCGCAAAGTTTTTATAAAGGCCATTAAGTTATTCAAAACATCTCTTCACTAATGGCTGAATGTTGTCACTCTTAACCACAGTATAGTTTCCCTCATAGATGTTTCAGTTTTCCTCTCTTCGACTTAACATCTAACAGATGGAACATTGACACCAGGCAGGAAGTGCGCCTGTGTGTGTGGCATGTGTGTTAATATGAAATTTATCTTGTATATTTACAGCACGCAGAATATCCTTGGAAACATCTACTCATATACAATAGCACATCTCTATGCATGTGATCGTAACTTAAACCATTAATTATGGTAAGTACACAGCTACCTGCAAATGGAGGAGCAGGTGAAATGGTTGTAGTACTTCTTAGTACTGTAGCATATAAGGTGGATATTTAAAGTCATGTGTCTTTTGCTCATTAATATGGGATAAGTTAGGAATATTTTGTATGGTAACCAATGGAGAATAGATATCACTTCAGCAGGCTGGAGGGATTCAAGTGAAAGTTTGCAAATAAAAATCTTGGAGTAAAAATAACTCGTAAAACCACTTGACGTCATTCGAAGAACAGTTTTCCATTATACTAACGGAATCAAAATGATTCTATAGTCAAACTCAATAAAAACAAGTAAAAAGGAGTTAAGTTCGGGCGGGTCGAACTTTGGATACCCACCACCTCGGGTATATATGTAAACCACCTTTCATCAAAATTCGGTGAAAATTTCATACCTTATACTCATATACCTCATACCGATCTGAACTATATACGACACGGATGTCGAAAAGCCGAACATAAGTCACAGTGTCAAATTTTAGTGAAATCGGATTATAAATGCGCCTTTTATGGGGCCAAGACTTTAAATCGAGATATCGATCTACATGGCAGCTATATCAAAATCTGGACCGATTTGGGCCAAGTTGCATAAACATGTCGAAAAGCCTAACACAAAGCACTGTCCCAAATTTCGGCGAAATCGGACAATAAATGCCTCTTTTATGGGCCCTAAACCTTAAATCGAGAGATCGATCTATATGGCAGCTATGTGCAAATCTGGACCGATCTGGGCAAAATTGAAGAAGGACGTCGAAGAGCCTAACCAAACTCACTGTGTCAAATTTCAGCGACATCGGACAATAAATGCGTCTTTTATGGCCCCAAAACCTAAAACCTAGATATCGGTCTATATGGCAGCTATATCCAAATCTGGACCGATCTGTGCGATATTGCAGAAGTATGTCAAGGGGCTTAACTTAACTCACTGTTCCAAATTTCGGCGACATCGCACAATAAATGAGCATTCTATGGGCCCAAAACCATAAATTTAGAAATCGGTCTATATGGTAGCTATATCCAAATCTGAACCGATCTGGACCAAATTGCAGAAATATGTCAAAGGACCTAACACAACTCACTGTCCCAAATTTCAGCAAAATCGGATAATGAATGTGGCTTTTATGGGCCTTACACCATAAATTGGAGGATCGATCTATATGGCAGCTATATCCAAATCTGGACCGATCTGGGCCAAATTAACGAAGGAAGTCGATGGGCTTTATACAATTTACTGTCCCGAATTTCATCAAAATCGGATAATAAATGCGGCTTTTGTGGGCCTATGACCCTTAACCGAAGGATCGGTCTATATGGCAGCTATATCCAAATCTGAACCGATCTGAGCCAATTTAACGAAGGAAGTCGAAGGGCCTAAGACAACTCACTGTCCCAAATTTCAGCGAAATCGGATAATAAATGTGCCTTTTATGGGCCTAAGTCCCTAAATCTGAGGATCGGTCTATATGGCAGCTATATCCAAATCTGGACCGATCTGAGCCAAATTGACGAAGGATGTCGAAGGGCCTAACACAACTCACTACCCCAAATTTCAACCCATCTTTGAACTTAACCTGCTTATGGACAAAAAAAGAATCTGTGCAAAATTTCAGCTCAATATCTCTATTTTTAAAGACTGTAGCGTGATTTCAACAGACAGACGGACGGACATGTCTAGATCGTCTTAGATTTTTAGGCTGATCAAGAATATATATACTTTATAGGGTCGGAAATGGATATTTCGATGTGTTGCAAACGGAATGACAAAATGAATATACCCCCATCCTTCGGTGGTGGGTATAAAAACAAAATCGTGCTAAGTTCGGCCGAGCCGAAACTTGGGAACCCACCACCATGGATTCTGCTAAAAATGTATGCAAAATAAATATAGTTAAAGGCCATAATTTACAGACAGCTGTACAGACAAACCCACTTCAATTGACGCATTGGAAGGCTACATTGAAACATTTATTCGTGAGATACCGGCCGAAATATTCACGGTCAACATTTGGATGAACTAATCTTCAAACATTTAATTATATGGGCCATATTATCAATTAAAACAAAGATTTCTGAATTTTATATGTTTTTTATTTCTTTTTTAAATATTTTCCTATAGTACTTAAAAAATCACCCTTTATATAACAAAATCCAAGGGAAACCGTGCAAAGAAATGCAAACATGCGCTTAATGGTGGAGGGTATATAAAATACGAACCGGCCAAAACCAGCACATTTTTACTCGTTTATGCTGGAGTAATTATAGTGGACTATTAAGGAACTGGGGCAAACTTTTCACATATAAATGAGTGCTTTTCTATTCAAGTATAAGATCAATGACAGGGGACCTCCTTTTTATAGCCAAATCCGAACGGCGTACCGCAGTGCGAAAATTCTTTGGAGAGAAGTTTTTACATAGCATAGTACCTCACAAATATCACCAGCACCAGGGATAACCAGCGCTTAAAATGTTTTGTGATGTTCTCGCCAGGATTCGAACACAGGCGTTTAGCGTCAAAGGCGGACATGCCAACCTCTTCGCTACGGTGGACTAGTTGCAATCATGCTTAATTCAGTGCTGATTCAAACAGACTAATTTTGATCAGACCTAAACTTCTGATGAAAATAGAACTCAAAATCCAAGCACCGGCATCAACAGCCGTTAATCCTATTAATGTACTTCTCATTTAAGTCAAAGCTCTAGACGACTCTGGCTGAATTTTAAAATAGTCAATTCATACTTCACTCTTTCTCATTTACAAGCCTTTGAAAGATAATTTATGACCCCCACTTCAAGAAATCCAATTCCAAAAACTCCTATATCAAGTAGTCCAGCTATTTTTAAATTATCTGGCAAGCAGAAATATGTCCTTGTCTGTGTTGCATGTCTCTAACAAGACGAAACCAGCATGCATATGTTCATCCTTATCCTCTAGTCTCATGTTTTGCCTATTTAACTTCCTATTTATATGCCATTGTGGTATTCACTATTTTTGTACCCACCACCGTAGGATAGGGGGTATATTCATTTAGTCGTTCCGTTTGCAACACATTGAAATATCAATTCCCTACCCTACAAAGTATATATATTTCGGATCGTCGTAAAATTCTAAGACGATTTGACGATGTCCGTGTGTCTGTCCGTCTGTTGTAATCACTCTAGAGCCATAAAAATTGAGATATTGCGCTGAAATTTGGCACAGATATGTCTTTTTGATGCACGCTGGTTAAGTCCTTGAACGGGCCAAATAGGGCCATATTTGGATATAGCTGCTATATAGTCAGATCTTCTGATAAAGGGTATAATGCCCATATCCGATTTTGCTGAAATTTGAAATATTGGGTTGCCCAAAAAGTAATTGCGGATTTTTTAAAAGAAAGTAAATGCATTTTTAATAAAACTTAGAATGAACTTTAATCAAATATACTTTTTTTACACTTTTTTTCTAAAGCAAGCTAAAAGTAACAGCTGATAGCTGACAGAAGAAAGAATGCAATTACCGAGTCACAAGCTGTGAAAAAATTTGTCAACGCCGACTATATGAAAAATCCGCAATTACTTTTTGGGCAACCCAATAGTTTAAAGCTTCCCGACAACTGACCCCAACATGGTTCAGATCGGACTATACTTAGATATAGCTACCATATAGACCGATCTCCCGATAAAGGGTCTGAACACTATAAAAGCTTTATTTTTTAACCGATTTCGCTAAAATTTTAAACAGTGAGTTATTTTTAGCCTCCTGATGCCCGACCCAAATATGGTACAGATCGGACTATATTCAGATACAGCTGTCATAAAGACCGATCTGCCCATAAAGGGCCTGAAGTTCATAAAAGCTTTATTTTTTAACCGATTTCGCTAAAATTTTAAACAGTGAGTTATTTTTAGCCTCCTGATACCCGACCTAAATATGGTTCAGATCGGACTATATTTGGATATAGCTGTCATATAGACCGATCTGCTGATAATGGTTCTGAAGCCCATAAAAGCTTTATTTATTACGTGATTTCGCTGAAATTTGAAACATTGAGTTTTTCTGAGCCCCACGATATCCGACCTTAATATGGTTCAGATCGGGCCCGCTTCGCAGCGCCTTCTTTAACACTATAATATCTTTTTAGGGTGGGGACACTTCACCCTGAATGCGGATATCGAATTCGCCATTGTAGCCTATGAGGGTGAACGCGTTCGAATCCTGGCGAGAACATCGGACAAAGCGGTGCTTATCTACTCTTAATGTTGGCGACATTTGCCAAATACAATGCCATGCGTGGTCATTTTAAAAATTTTCCACAAAGAGGTGTTGTTGTTGTAGCAGTGTGTTGTACACTGAGGCGGCAGCCCTTGACGATGAAGGACTTCATAGGGTCAATCCGGTACGTACAACCGGCTGCCTTGGGGTTGCTAAAAGAGGTGTCGGACTGCGGGACGCTGTTCGGATTCGGCTTTGAGTTTAAACTTGAATCGGAAAGTACTCATTGATGTGTGAGAATTTGCCTATTGTCGGTACCTGGTGGTAATGTTCTTCCTTCGGATAATGTTATCATTTGGCGAGTTATGGCACCTCAGGCGTATCGACTGAAATATGGATGTCAAATTCGTGCTGCACTTCCATATCCCTTTAATTTGAGCCCCATATTGCCATGCCCGGTAAATATGAACAGTTTGGAGGGTGTTTTGGGGCTGGGGCGGCCACCGGCACTTTGCACTAAAAATAGATATCAAATTTGTTCTTTATTCCAAACGGAAATGAAGTTCATGTTAGAGGGTGCTTTAGGACGTATCCCAAAACACTTGGGTCCAAAATTGGATATCAAATTCGATTTCTACTCTCAAATACCTTTTATTTGAGTCCCATATTGTCATAATGGGTCAAATAACCCATTTGACGTATCTTTAGGAGGAAATTATATAGCCTATGTTTCCTTCCAGACAAACGTACACAATCTATGAAATTTTTAAGAAAATCATTTCCGCCAAGTAGCATATAGTCATAATGGGTCTAATGACGTTTTTTAAGGAGTGGCGTGACCCCCTATACTTCGATCTGATTTTGTATGCCAGATTCGAAATCTACTCCCGAATACCTTTCATTTGAGTCCCATATTGAAATGAACGTCCAATAAGTCTGTTTGGGGGAGTTTTGGTGTTGGGCAGTCCGATGGGTACTTAAACTCAAATTTAAATACCATATTCGTTTTCTACTCTCCAATACCTTTCATTTGATACCTATATTCTCCCGATCGGTCCACTTTTGATTTTGGGATGTGTTATTGGCATAAGGGAGAAAAATTCCAGATTCGAAAATTTCGAGAAAATCGGTTCTGCCGTTTTTTAGTCTATGAGGATCATAAAAACCGAGTCCCATATATCCATGATTGGCAAATGTGGGCACATTTTTTTTGGGCGTTTTTTTGGGGGTGGGGTGACCCCCAATACTTCGACATGAATTTGTATGCCAGATTCGTTATCTACTCCCGCATACTTTTCATTTGATACCCATATTGTCCTTATCGGTCCACTTTTGATTTTTGGTGGTGTTTTCGGGGTAACGGTGGAGGGTCCGCCCCCTTCCGATATCAATAAATTATAAAGCCTATTCCTTCTTCCTGACCACCTTCGCAATCTACTTCCGAAATCCTTTCATTTGAGTCCCATATTGTCATGATCGTCAAATAAACCTATTTTAAGGGGTTTTAGGGCTGGGCCGTCCCCCAAGGTACTTGCACCCAACTTTTATTATGATATTCGTACTCTACTCTTGAATACCTTTCATTTGAAAGCCATATTGTCCCGATCGGTCTAGTTTTATTTTTGGGTAGTACTTTTGGAGTATGGGGGAGGGTCCGCCCCCCTCGCCTCCCGATATCAAAAAATTATATAGCCTATATTTCCTTCCAGACCAACCTACACAATCTGTGAAAATTTCAAGGTAATCGGTTCAGCCGTTTTTGAGTCTATACGAAACAAACAAACAAACCGACAAACAAACAAACACAAATTGAATGTTATATATAAGACTAGCTGAGCCCTACCCATCTCCGAGATCTGGCGTTTTTTGAAAATAAGGGTAAGGGGGAGGGTGCCCCCATCGTCACATAACAAACAAGAAAAAACAAGTAAAAGCGTGCTAAGTTCGACCGGGCCGAATCTTATATACCCTCCACCATGGATCCCATTTGTCGAGTTATTTTCCCGGCGTCTCTTCTTAGGCAAAGATATAGGAAAGATATAGGAAAAGATTTGCTCTGCCATTAGAGCGATATTAAGATATGGTCCGGTTTGAATCACAATTAAATTATATTTATGTATGTTGGAGACCTGTGTAAAATGTCAGCCAATTCGAATAAGAATTGCGCTCTTTGTGGGCTCAAGAAGTAAAATAGAGAGATCGATTTATATGGGAGCTGTATCGGGCTATAGACCGATTCAGACCATAATAAACACGTATGTTAATGGTCATGAGAGAATCCGTCGTACAAAATTTCAGGCAAATCGGATAATAATTGCGACCTCTAGAGGCTCAAGAAGTCAAGATCCCAGATCGGTTTATATGGCAGCTACATCAGGTTATGAACCGACTTGTACTTTATTTGACATAGTTGTTGAAAGTAACAATGAAAAACGTCTTGCGAAAATTCAGCCAAATCGGATAGGAATTGCGCCTTCTAGAAGCTCAAGAAGTCAAGTCCCCAGATCGGTTTATATGACAGCTATATCAGGTTATGGACCGATTTTAACCATACTTCGCACAGTTGTTGGATATAATAACGAAACACGTCGTACAAAATTCCATTCCAATCGGATAAGAATTGCGCACTCTAGAGGCTCAAGAAGTCAAGACCCAAGATCGGTTTATATGGCAGCTATATCAGGTTATGGACCGATTTAAACCATACTTTGCACAGTTGTTGGATATCATAACAAAACACGTCGTGCAAAATTTCATTCCAATAGGATAAGAATTGCGCACTCTAGAGGCTCAAGAAGTCAAGACCCAAGATCGGTTTATATGGCAGCTATATCAAAACATGGACCGATATGGCCCATTTACAATACCAACCGACCTACACTAATAAGAAGTATTTGTGCAAAATTTCAAGCGGCTAGTTTTACTCCTTCGGAAGTTAGCGTGCTTTCGACAGACAGACGGACGGACAGACGGACGGACATGGCTAGATCGACATAAAATTTCACGACGATCAAGAATATATATACTTTATAGGGTCTCAGACGAATATTTCGAGTAGTTAAAATCAGAATGACGAAATTAGTATACCCCCCATCTTATGGTGGAGGGTATAAAAATTAAATACTGTATTTTCACCACGGGTCCATAATGAACCTTTTGTGAAAATTTCAAGAAAATCTGTTCAGCCGTTTTTGAGCCTATATGGAACACACAAACAAAGAAATCGACAAGCAAACAAAAATTCATTTATATATATAGATAGCTGAGCCCGGCTCGCATCGCTGTACCTTAATTTTCACTACGCGAAAAATATGTTTCTTATTCTTACTTTAAAATTTTGACAACATTTTAATTAATAAGATTTTTTGCAATTTTTTTTTTCTATAGAAATTTTTTGTATTTATATCGATTTTTTTCTATGGCAAAGATTGGCAATTAAACTACCTTAAACACCGTCTTGGGTGGAAAAGTTAAAAAATAATACCGCAAACAACCGCAACGAAATTCCTATATTTTATTTTTCATTATCAAAAAGACCGATAGGTTGCCATAACAAAGATACATCCTGGATGATTAATTTTTACCACTCTGCCTTCTCTCTGTTGTTCTCCAAATTATTGCCATTTACTGGTTGTTTTCAATTGGATTAACTAAATCTAATTGAAGACAGCCAGATGGCGCTAATGTAAATGTTAGTGTTACTCTCTTAGAGTGGACCCTCATGTGGTGGTTGTCTATGACTACCATACCTATTATTAAATAGTCATAATTTGGCCTTTTTTAATCAAATAAAATTGCCTTGTTAAACGATTTTCTGTGGTAAAGAACTACAATAATTTGCCGCAGTGTCCTGTTAGGTCATTATAATTTATCGATTGTTTTGGGGTGAGGTGCTTCGCTAGTTATGTGAGCAGAATAATGAGATCAGATTCGCAGTTCACAACCTTATACCTTTAATTTAACCCCATATTATCATTATTGGTGTATACAGCCGTTTGGTGGAGTGCGTTTATATGAGGGTTGTGCGCCACACTGCCACTTCAGCACAAATTTGAAAGACGCAAATTAATAGGTCAAGTATTAAGGCGATTTTAGAGGTAAAGCACCACCTAGATTCATGGACACAAAGATTAATGGCATATTCGTAATCTGCTATTAAATACTAAAATACTTAGACATACTTTTTTATGTCATACTAGCTGACCCGGGCCCGCTCCGCTGCGCCTTCTTTTACTTTATATGGAACAAAAGTTTCCTTGGAATATTTATTTTCGACAATTAAAGAGCTTTTAGTGAAATACCATGCTACGAAAATAGTATATCGCTTGACTAACAATTTAAATATATAAGTGCCTTTGTCCGAATCCCATATGATTTTTATTGGTCTACGAATTTAAGTTTGGATGTAAAGTGTACTCCATTCTTTAAATACTTTATTTCGGCCCTCTCATGATATCTGATTTAGGGGTGTTGTCGGGGGTGAGTTGGTCTCCCAGACACTTGGCCCAGAAAAAATATCAGCATCGTGCTCTTCTTTCAGAAACCATTTATTTAAACCCCATATTGCCATTGGTTTAGAGGAGTTTACACGATGAAGCGTCCCCCAAACACATGGCCCAAAATATTGGGTTGCCCAAAAAGTAATTGCGGATTTTTCATATAGTCGGCGTTGACAAATTTTTTCACAGCTTGTGACTCTGTAATTGCATTCTTTCTTCTGTCAGTTATCAGCTTTCTTTAGAAAAAAAGTGTAAAAAAAGTATATTTGATTAAAGTTCATCCTAAGTTTTATTAAAAATGCATTTACTTTCTTTTAAAAAATCCGCAATTACTTTTTGGGCAACCCAATAGGTAATCAAATTAGTTTTCTAATCTTAAATACCACATATTGGCATTGTCGAAAATTTTTACCCTTTGCGGGGTGTTTTGGGGAAGGGGTGATTCCCTAAATACATGGTCCTAAATTTGGATATCAAATTCGCATTTTACTCCAAAATACCTTTATTTGAGCACCATTTTGCGATGGTCACTAACAAATCGCTGCTTAGAAAATTAGTCCCGAAAGTGGGTATCAATCTCCACATTGACATGGTCGGTAAATATGTCCGATTTAGGGGTGTTTTGGGGGTTGGGGTGGTCCCCTTAGCACTTGGTTCCACAAATGGATATCAGATACGTTTTCTTATCCTAAATATCTTTCATTTGAGTCCCAATATATGTTTGGTTGATTTTAGGGTGGGGCGGCCCCCCTAGGTACCCCATCCAAAATTTGGATACCAAATTTTTATTTTTAGGGTACTATATGAGAGCACACAAAATTTCGCTTAAATCGCACAAACCATCTCCGAGATTTGGCGTTTCTAAAAATTATGGTAAGGGGGAAGGTCCGCCCCCCCTTCAGATATCAAAAAATGTAGTGCCCTTTTTTCACCACGGGATCATTATGCACCATCTGTGAAAATTTCAAGAAAATCGGTTTAGCCGTTTCGGAGTCTATAAGGAACACACAAACATACAAACAAGTAAAAGCGTGCTAAGTTCGGCCGGGCCGAATCTTATATACCCTCCACCATGGATCGAATTTGTCGAGTTCTTTTCCCGGCATCTCTTCTTAGGCAAAAAAGGATATAAGAAAAGAGTTGCTCTGCTATTAAAACGATATCAAGATATGGTCCGGTTCGGACCACAATTAAATTATATGTTTGAGACCTGTGTAAAATTTCAGCCAATTCGTATAAGAATTGGGCCCATTGGGGCTCACGAAGTAAAGTAGAGAGAACGATTTATATGGGATCTGTATCGGGCTATAGACCGATTCAGACCATAATAAACACGTTTGTTGATGGTCATGAGAGGATCTGTCGTACAAAATTTCAGGCATATCGGATAATAATTGCGACCTCTAGGGGTTAAGAATTCAAGATCCCAGATCGGTTTATATGGCAGCTATATCAGGTTATGAACCGATTTGAACCTTATTTGACAAAGTTGTTGAAAGTAAAAATAAAATACGTCATGCAAAATTTCAGCCAAATCGGATAGGAATTGCGCCCTCTAGAAGCTCAAGAAATCAAATCCCCAGATCTGTTTATATGACAGCTATATCCGGTTATGGACCGATTTGAACCATACTTGGCACAGTTGTTGGATATAATAGCAAAACACGTCGTGCAATATTTCATTTCAATCGGATAAGAATTGCGCACTCTAGAGGCTCAAGAAGTCAAGACCCAAGATCGGTTTATATGACAGCTATATCAGGTTATGGACCGATTTGAACCATACTTGGCACAGTTGTTGGATATCATAACAAAACACGTCGTGCAAAATTTCATCCCAATCGGATAAGAATTGCGCACGCTAGAGGCTCAAGAAGTCAAGACCCAAGATCGGTTTATATGGCAGCTATATCAGGTTATGGACCGATTTGAACTATACTTGGCGCAGTTGTTGGATATCATAACAAAACACGTCGTGCAAAACTTCATTCCAATCGGATAAGAATTGCGCACGCTAGAGGCTCAAGAAGTCAAGACCCAAGATCGGTTTATATGGCAGCTATATCAGGTTATGGACCGATTTCAACCATACTTAGCACAGTTGTTGGATATCATAACGAAATACTTGGTGCAAAAATTCATTCAAATCGGATAAGAATTGTGTCCTCTAGAGGCTCAAGAAGTCAAGACCCAAGATCGGTTTATATGGCAGCTATATCAGGTTATGGACCGATTTAAACCATACTTGGCACAGTTGTTGGATATCATAACAAAACACGTCGTGCGAAATTCCATTCCATTCGGATAAGAATTGCGCCCTCTAGAGGCTCAAGAAGTCAAGACCCAAGATCGTTTTATATGGCAGCTATATCCGGTTATGGACCGATTTGAACCATACTTGGCACAGTTGTTGGATATAATAGCAAAACACGTCGTGCAATATTTCATCCCAATCGGATAAGAATTGCGCACGCTAGAGGCTCAAGAAGTCAAGACCCAAGATCGGTTTATATGGCAGCTATATCAGGTTATGGACCGATTTGAACTATACTTGGCGCAGTTGTTGGATATCATAACAAAACACGTCGTGCAAAATTTCATTCCAATCGGATAAGAATTGCGCACTCTAGAGGCTCAAGAAGTCAAGACCCAAGATCGGTTTATATGGCAGCTATATCAAAACATGGACCGATATGGCCCATTTACAATACCAACCGACCTACACTAATAAGAAGTATTTGTGCAAAATTTCAAGCGGCTAGCTTTACTCCTTCGGAAGTTAGCGTGCTTTCGACAGACAGACGGACGGACGGACGGACGGACGGACGGACGGACGGACGGACGGACGGACAGACGGACGGACATGGCTAGATCGACATAAAATGTCACGACGATCAAGAATATATATACTTTATGGGGTCTCAGACGAATATTTCGAGTAGTTACAAACAGAATGACGAAATTAGTATACCCCCCATCTTATGGTGGAGGGTATAACAAACAAACAATTGATTTTTATATATAAGATTCGTAATCAACTCCCGAATACACACAGTTCGTTTTCGGCTTTCGTTCTGTACGGTCATAAAGAGCGCATTAAGAATAAAAGCAGTGTCATTGCGAATAGTCTGTGTTCCCTTAAAACTCTCGTTAAGTTTCTATTTTTTTTTTTTTTTTTTTTTCTTGCTTAAAATTGGTTACGCGAGTTTCATCCAATTTTGGAAAACAAGTTAAACAAATCCATCATGGCCCGAGGGCCGGCCAGGTCTGGCGCTCGTTTCAAGAGCAAGACTAACGTTCTTAAGCGCCCCAAACCAATGTTTACGTTTGGGGGTACTACTGGTTCTGACCGAGCCACCACTACGTGCCGAAACAGATACGGCATTTTATCCACTCCAGATGACATGGAAGTGGCCATCGAGTCAAACATTGTAGACGAGGAAAGGGTACCAAAACCCCCTCCAATTGTCGCTGACGCTTCAGTCCCCTTACGAGAGATTCAACATTTATTGGGAAACGATTGTGTTTTCAAACGTACATCTATTGGAACTAAGATCTTTCCAAAAAATAGTGAAAAATATGACTTTTGTATAAAAACTCTTAAAGAGAGTGACATAGAATTCCATTCCTTCAATTCAAGGGAAAATCGTTCATACACTGTGTTTCTTCACGGTTTGCCAAAAATGCCAACGTCTGAAATCATTGAAGACCTTAAAGACTACAACCTCACTCCAACCTCTGTGACAGAGATAAATACGAAGTATAGCTCAGTAGACGACGCCGTTTACAAAGTACAGTTTGTACGAAAGAATTTCAACCCAGCGCATTTACAAAACATTTACGCAATTAGAAATGTTGTTGTATCGTGGAGAAAACAAAAACCAAAACAAAAGAATAAACCAACGCAGTGCTGGAACTGCCTAATGTATGGCCACGGAGGGGAGCACTGCAACAGACGTTCGGCATGCATGATTTGTGCGAACAATCATCCCACCGACAACTGTCCGTTCAAAAAGAACGACAAGAGACCTGCAGCATTCTCTTGCTTTAATTGCAAAAAGTACGGAAATGAGAGAACCGATCATTCCGCCAATGACATCAATTGCCCACACCGTGCTCATTATTTAGAGATCAGAGAGAGAGCTACAAATTTTCGTAAGAGAAAATCACCACCGCCTCGTAGAACTGCGCACGTCCCAGAGCAGCAAACTACCACCAGCAGAAACCCGTCTAATAACTTTAATAGTCTTCGCAATGAACGAAGCTCTTACGCAGCACATTTAAGAGATAACAATCAAAATGATCTCTTTTCTATCGATGAGTTGTTTGATATATTCAACTCAGCTCTTAGTGAGCTTAGTCAATGCACTAACAAGGTGCAGCAAATGTATGTAGTAATGTCCATGGTAAAACACGCTTATGACATTAAATAATCAGCAATTTCGCATTCTTCACTGGAATTCAAATGGAATTTCGAACTATTCTACTCTAAAGCAATTTGAAGTGTTACTTGAAAAGCACAGTATTCATGTAGCGTCACTTAATGAAACTTTTTTCACTTCGGACCACAGGCCATACTTCTGCAATTATCTGTTACACAGAAACGATAGAACTGATACAAGAGGAGGAGGTGTGGCTCTCTTGGTTCATAGGTCTATTGAACACAGACTTTTACCATTAACGCGTACCACAAATATTGAGAACTTATCAATAGAAGTTACAATAAATCAGAGACGTATAGTTTTATGCACCGCTTACTGCCCCAGGTATACGGCCAACTTTAAGAACGACGTGATAGCTTTAACTCAATGCAGTAGAGAATTTATTCTACTTGGCGATTTAAATTCGAAACACACTTCATGGAGGTGTGAATCAAATAATCGCGCAGGCACCGTTCTAAATTCTTTACAACACCAGTGCAACTTCTTCGTTTTTCATTCTGACAGCCCCACTCTCTATCCACACCAAAACAATAGAACCCCTTCTACTGTAGACTTAGTTTTGAGTAACACCTCTCTCTCGATGCATCTCAAAACCCTTGGATATGAGATTCCATCAGATCACCGCCCAGTCATGTGTACTATAAGATGTTCAGCCTTCAATTCTGTTGAAACTAGTGGTTATGACTACGCGCAATGCAATTGGAGATTATTTAAGCGGGAAGTCCGTAGTCATATTAGATTTTCGACCAATTCTTACCACACGACATGTGCCATTAATAGAGAATTAGAAGCATTTAAGCATTTGATTCTAAGAGCAAGAGATAGAGCAGTTCCTCGAAAATTTCATTCCAAAGTAGCTTCCCTTCCAGCTTGTACAATGAGGAATATACGTGAAAGGAATAAATTCAAGAGAAAGGCAAATCGCTCCTCTGATGATCGAGCCACGTTAGTATACAACCAATGCATCAGGTTCTTAACTAAGACGATAAACAGGCAAATAAATAAAGAGCGAAACCGACAATGGTCATATTTACTGGAGAACATGACCCCAGGAGACAAAAAATTTTGGAAAGTAAGTAGAAGTCTGAGAGGAAAACGAAAAATGCAATTACCACCCCTTGAAGTTGGTAATGATAAATTGGTGTCAGATGAAGAAAAGGCTGAAATTCTTGCTAACACATTTTTAAACAGTCATATACTTACTCAAAATTACAAACATCCCTCAGAACATAATATCTTGAGAACTGTGGAAAATTTCAATTCAAACCCGCCTGATGGGAGTAATGTGGTGCTTATTACCGAAAGCGAATTAACATCTATTCTGCTCCAAATTAAAGCCACGAAAGCTCCAGGACTGGACAACATTCCCAATATTTTGCTAAAAAATTTGCCTGAAGAAGCAGTCAAACTTCTAGTACGAATATTTAATAGTTGTATGAAGCTAAATTATTTTCCGTCGGAATTCAAAAAAGCTAAAGTTGTGGCTGTACATAAAGCTTCCAAGCCCAGGAACAATCCCAGCAGCTACAGACCTATAAGTCTATTAAGTAATCTAGGCAAAATTTATGAAAAATGTATTCTCTACAGAATGAACGAATTTGCTGTAGCAAATAATCTTATAATTAAAGAACAATTTGGATTCAAAAGAGACCATAGCACAGTCCACCAAACGAAACGGATCTGCAATAAAATTCTATTAAACAAATCATGCAAAAAGTCCACAGGTATGGTTTTGTTAGACATCGAGAAAGCATTCGACACTGTGTGGCACAATGGGCTAATCTATAAATTAATTTCCATGAATTTTCCGGAATACTTGTGCAAAATTATTGCCGATTATTTAAAAAATCGTAGCTTCTGTGTATCCGTCAACAACAGATCTTCATCGTTCAAAAGTATCCCTGCAGGTCTACCGCAAGGCTCAATATTATCGCCAATATTATACTCTCTGTACACATCTGACTTCAAACACACTAGATCATTCAACGTTGCCTACTACGCTGACGACACGGCACTAATCTCGAGCAGCAAACTTACCAGTGCACTACTCAAAAAGATGGAGAAAAGTTTAGAAAGCTGCAACAAATATTTCACGAAGTGGAAAATTAAAATCAATCATGCGAAGACACAAGCTATAATATTTCCCTATAATAAATCCCCAAAAAGGAATCCAGCCCGTCCAATTATTTTTAATGGAAACAATATAGAGATACAAAAGATTGTTAAATATCTTGGTGTTACTTTTGACCATAAACTTCTGTTTAGCAAACATATAAATAGCGCCTGCGAAAAAGCGGTTAAGTCATTGCGAGCACTGTGGCCCATATTAAATCGTCGCTCACCACTTAATCTGAAAAACAAAAATCTTATTTATAAATGCGTCATTAGACCTATTTTATCATATGCATCACCCGTTTGGTATAAGGCTGCTAGATGCCACATCAAAAAAATGCAAATCATTCAGAACAAATGTTTGAAAATGATACACAATAAACACTGGAGATTCCCAACACAATCTCTACATGATGAAACTGGCTATGAAAAATATCGCGATTTCATAGAAAGACAAAATTTAAATTTTTTTACAAAAGTAAGAAACTCTTTTTATGAAATAATTAGAGAATGCATAGAATAATTATGTATAACTATTTCATCAACAAACTGGAAAATTTTGTTTATAGTAGATTATTGTATATAAATAACCTAGTTATAAGCATTAAATTTCCAAATTATGTTTGAAAATCCCTTTATTTTTGTTAGATAAGGTTTTTCTATCCCAATTTTTACCTTAACATGTCTTTCATTGCCTAAAATCACAAGTACCTGAAACAAACGCACAAGAATTATATGCTGTAATATCTAAATTAAGATAGATCTCATAAACTATTGTAATTAAATTTGTAAATAGTACCTTAATGATTGGATGAATAAATGAATTGAATTGAACTCCCGAATACATTTCATTTCCCATATTTATTTATTGGGGTTGGAGTGGCTCCTGCGTTACTTGGACCCAACTTTTAATACCATATTCGAATTCTACTCTCCAATACCTTTCATTTGATACCCATATCGTCCCGATCGGTCAACCTTGATTTTGGGTGGTGTTTTTGGGGTAACGGGGGAGGGTCCGCCTCATCCAATATCAACATATTATCATATTATTGAATAGTGACATATATATTAGGCCACTCAATGTCCGTGCCGAATTTGGGTGCATAAGTTATCCAATTTTCACCGGATTGTGATGAATTGGGATTTACATATATACCCGAGGTGGTGGGTATACAAAGTTCGGCCCGGCCGAACTTAATGCATTTTTACTTGTTTCCTTTCTCCGCTTCATAGATCCTTTGTTCTTCAACAATGTTAGCGGAAGTTTAGTGTGTCACCTTGTTAAAGATGGAAACTTCCTTTCTATTCATGGATATTCCTCTAAAGATTGTTCACTCAGTTGTTGTTGTGTTTTCCTGTAGTTTATTTTACGGGTGTTTAATTGTTTGCCTGTGTATATAAGAGTCTGGTGGCTGTGTTTCGCATGTCGTACCAGTTTTTTATTTACCATTGCATTCTCTATCTAGAGAAGGAACTCCTTGAGGCCACAAACATTTTATGGATGTGCGATAGCTTTCTGTTATATTCAAGCACACATACTCTACATTCCAACATCCATATGCACTTACCTTAAATATTCGCAGACTATATGTGTGTCAGACTTGACTGAACTGGTTGTACAGTGTAACACAGGGGCTCTCAGCTATGTCGTTGCCTTATTTGCTTGTAGTTGTCCCCTTCTTCGTGTGTCCTCCATAGTTAACAGCTATTCGTTTTGGTTTGTGTGTTATTCGTTTTTGTTTTTTATTATGTCCCGTTACGGAAATATTTATGATTGTGAGTGTATGCATGCGTTGTTGCATATTTAAGGAAACGGACATAGCTATGCTATACTCGTAGTTCATAATTATTACCATGTCTGCAACTTGCAATGCAACGACAGCACAAAAAAGATGTCAATGCGACCCTAAGACCATAAGTCTGGCCAGCTAAGTTATTATCCCAGTGGCAGTAGCGGTGGTGGTTGCTTGGATAATTGTAAATTATTTTTCCACATGGTTTATCTTCTTACCTTGTGAAGTGGTCCGTAGCACTATTTAAAAAAATTAAATGTACAAATTTATTGTTCAATTTGTGCTGTAGTACCTAAAAGAAGAGAAAATTCCTTGGATATTTTAAAGACAATAAAAAATGGATTTGAATACAAATTAAAAAAAATAATTTTTATTCCATACATCTACTGTGATATAGGGTATTACAACTTACTGAATTTGCTTGTAATACCCAAAAGAGGAAGAGTGCCAAGTTCCGCCGAACCGAATCTTGGGAATCCACCACCACGGATTCTGCTAAAAAATATATACAAAATAAATTTAGTTGAAGGGAATAATTTTATTCTACATACCAAACTTCTATCAAACCAGCAAAAATTAAAGCTTCCAGGAACCAGAGACCAGTACAGTCCGAATCAGTGTATAACCTGATATAGCTCCCATATAAAACGATATCCCGATTTGACTTCTTGAACCCCTGGAAGCCACAATTTTCATACGATTTGACTGTTGTATGTGGTGTTCTCCGATTTGGCTGTTGTACATGGTGTTCTCTTATGACTCCCAACAACTGTGTGTTCTAATCGGTCAAGAACATGATATAGCTCCCATACTTGATCCCTTACAAGCCACGATTTGTATCCGATTTGGCTGAAATTTTGCATATAGTGTTCTATTATGACTCTCAACAACTGCGCCAAGTACGGTCCAATTCGGTCTATAACTAGATATAGCTCCCATAATTTAACAGAATCCATGGTTATGGGTTCCTAAGCTTCGACCCGGCCAAACTTAGCACGCTTTAACTTGTTGTATCTATCTGCATGTCTGTGGATCCTGCCTGTCTATGGTTATTTATGTACGAAGTACTGATGTCTGTGTGATGATATTTCACACAGACATCTTTTTTGTCAAGCCTTTTAAGAAATAAGTATCTAAGTGCAACGCTATTTTCTTGCCTATCCAGGACTCGCCCACAGCAGTCTATGGTAGTTTATTATTCATCGTCGTCTTAATAGTTTACACTTCCTCTTCACTTCTGCTTTTGCAGAAATCATTACTTACAACCTGTAGTTTATCAACTCACCATGACGGGTTACTGTCACAACCCCCAATTTGTGACCATATGCCAAGGAAGACACGCTAGACACCAATTTCCTGAAGAGGAGACATCCGTATAGAAGTCCTCGTACCTGGCTTTATACTTAATGTGGTAATTTTGGCAGCTTTATCCAAATATAGACCGATCTGAACCATATACGACACGGATATTGAAAAGCCTAACATAAGTAACTGTGTCAAATTTTAGCGAAATCGAATTATAAAGGTGCCTTTTATGGGGCCAAGACTTCAAATCGAGTGAATGGTCTATATGGCAGCTATATCCAAATCTGAACCGATCTGGGCTTAATTGAAAAATGATGTCGAGAGGCCTAACGCAACTCCCTATCCCAAATTTAAGCAAAATTGGATAATAAATTTGGCTTTTGTGGGCCTAAGGCCCTTAATCGGCGGATCGGCCTATATTGGGGCTATGATATAGTTAAGCTATAGTCCGATATAGTCCATCTTCGAACTTTACCTGCCTATGAACAAAAAAAGAATCTGTACAAAGTTTGAGCGCGATATCTCTATTTTTAAAGGCTGTAGAGTGATTTCAACAGACCGGCTGACATGGCTGGATCGTCTTAGGTTTTTACGACGATCAAAAATATATATACTTTATAGGGTCGAAAATGGATATTTCGATGTGTTGCAATCAGAATGACAAAATTAATATACCCCCATCCTTCGGTGGTAAGTATAAAAAGAACATCTAAGTCAGGAATTCCGTGCTACTTACAAAATCCCATATTGCTTTTCATACCAGGCCCCTAATTGTTTCTTGTCTGGTGTCCCCACATAAGTGCCGGAGTCTGTTAGCTGCAAAAGCCAGGCAATCTTAAAGGAAATGCTCCAACATCTCATCATCGTCCCCACATGCTATCCCTAGACGCACCTATATTGTATAAGTGAACTCGTAGGGCTAGTTTTGGTATTCTAACGAACTGTGTCCCGTTAGGATACCGAAAACTATACGAACTCCTTCTTACTTCCTTTCAATAATAGCTCGCCTTCTTGTGATCCGGATCTCCCCAAAGGATTTTCGTCGTCCTACCGACCGTTTTGCTGTGCCACAGTGTTGCATGGGCGGTTGTCACCCACGCTCTTTACTCGGACTGTGTCGACCCAAAAGACATTGGGTTAGGCTGCCAAATAGTCTGCTCTTTCATTGCCCTTGCATTCTATGGCAAGCTCCCAAACTATGCGGATTGTGCCATCGTCAGAAAAGGCGTTGATCTCCTTCTTACATTCCAAGACTGTTCGTGATGTTACCATCCTGATTGCTATTGCCATGATGACCAGTTAAATGTCCGTAAATATGTTCACACTCGACGTTCACGCGTTCACACCACACCACCACCGCAAATGTGTACGTCTTGGCATCGAAAGGCTTATACTTGAGTTGCAGTTTGCTGGATGTTCCACTCTTTATCATGGTATCCACAAAACGTTCCATGTTTTTGAGTAGAAAGACGTAAGGCTTATAGGTCTGTAGGCCTTGCCAGACTAGGGTTTAAACACCACCCTTGCCTAACGCCAAGCTTTCGGAGTATATGCCAGTCCTAGTCACACTGTGAAACTATTGCCTAGATGGGCCTTCCTTCTGCAGTAACGTCGTAAATATACCACCAGTTTTGGGTGACTCAAATGTTTGGCTTCAAGGCTTCCTTTACCATAAATTCCGTAATGATAAGCCTTCGATCTACCTCATTATTTGAAGATTCCGGTGTCTCCGTGGGTACCTCACCTTCATTTCATCTACTAACGTTTCAGTTTGGACATGGGTTTTTGAGAGAAACTTTTTATCTTGAGCCATGTGTAAAACACATCGTAACAAACTTTCGCTTTTTACGATGTGCTATGTTATGATGTCTGCTGATGTCTCTTTCCCAATGCTAAGAAACTCCCCGGTCATCTAGGGTTTTCCCTGGGCAGATTTCCTTTCCCGAAGAGGACAACTCTCTTCGAAAGAACCCACTATTGCAGTCGCAATCCTGTTGACAGTGTCGTTCTATGCCAGCTTGCGGAGAAGCGCTTGAAATGTCAGTTCTATGCCTTCCAGCATCCTACACTTTCGCCCGATTGCGCTGCCCGTGCATACTCCTCAGTCTCCTTCGTCGTGCCCCTGATTGTTTTTTCGGTCTTCTCGTAAACTTAGCAAAACCCTCGCTGTCTGAGCCGGCATGGAGTTCATCCTCACAAGACTCGTTCGATATTGCCATGGTGAATTTTCTTGCGTATACAGGGGCAGTTGAGAAATCAGTGAAATCACTCTTCCTCAAGGCGTTGGACACTTGCGGTGTGAACTATTCCTCCTTAGATGCTTCCCCATACGCTGCAGTTGTAGTACCTTCTAAGTTCCCGCCTCTTTCCCATGCTGGCGCATTCCTTGCACCTAATCCAACCGGATGACCCACTCATATGTCTGGACGTTTTCCCCTCCTCGTTTGATCGTGGCAGTTTTATTTTCGGTGTCCTGCAATCCGTCTCCGATTGTCAGCCTCCCTCGAGGTCGTCGGAGTATACCGAGGACAGTCCATAGACTTCCACCCCACTTGCTGCTAGGCATGCAGCTCTCTTCTTCTTCCTTTCGAACAACCACCATCAACAAGCTATCCTTAGTGACATTAGCTAAATTTCTTGGACCCATATTAATAATAATCGCCTAGAGAACTTGAGCAGGGGATGTACGCCAGGCGGGCGCAGTCTATTGCGTGACTGCTTTGCCATTTCTGAATCCGAACGTGGAGCATATGAGGAAGCTTGTGCTGCAAATCCCTGAGCCCAATTCAGACTCCCTGAATTGGGCTCTCTCTAGCGGTGAGAATCTTAGGATCTTAGATGCGACTTACATTATTTCACGCCTTCAAGGTGTATTCATTTGCCTAGACAAATTATCGGTCTTTTCCTTAAGATTCGAACCAACTATTTTCGTCAAAAGCCCATGCAGACCGGTCGCACGTCGGCTAGTGGAGCCTGCTCCAACAGTCGAGGTATCAATAGCCTACTACCGCATTATACAACCACCGCAGCTGTCTGGAATCCATTGTTAGACTTCTCTCGGGCTCTGGATCTGCCGCTCAATTGAAAACAGACGCAGACCGACTAGTGGTTAACACTGTCATAGCCGTCCATGAGTGACTGTAACATTTTTATACCCTCCACCATAAGATGGGGGGTATACTAATTTCGTCATTCTGATTGTAACTACTCGAAATATTCGTCTGAGACCCCATAAAGTATATATATTTTTGATCGTCGTGAAATTTTATGTCGATCTAGCCATGTCCGTCCGTCCGTCCGTCTGTCTGTCGAAAGCACGCTAACTTCCGAAGGAGTAAAGCTAGCCACTTGAAATTTTGCACAAATACTTCTTATTAGTGTAGGTCGGTTGGTATTGTAAATGGGCCATATCGGTCCATGTTTTGATATAGCTGCCATATAAACCGATCTTGGGTCTTGACTTCGTGAGCCTCTAGAGTGCGCAATTCTTATCCGATTGGGATGAAATTTTGCACGACGTGTTTTGTTACAATATCCTACAACTGTGCCAAATATGGTTCAAATCGGTTCATAACCTGATATAGCTGTCATATAAACCGATCTGGGATCTTGACTTCTTGAGCCTCTAGTGTGCGCAATTCTTATCCGATTGGAATGAAATTTTGCACGACGTCTTTTGTTATGATATCCAACAACTGTGCTAAGTATAGTTCATACCGGTCCATAACCTGATATAGCTGTCATATAAACCGATCTTGGGTCTTGACTTCATGAGCCTCTAGAGGGCGCAATTCTTATCCGATTGGAATGAAATTTTGCACGACGTGTTTTGTTACGATATCCTACAACTGTGCTAAGTATGGTTCAAATCGGTTCATAACCTGATATAGCTGTCATATAAACCGATCTGGGATCTTGACTTCTTGAGCCTGTAGAGGTCGCAATTATTATCCGCTTGGCCTGAAATTTTGTACGACGGATTCTCTCATGACCATTAACATACGTGTTTATTAAGGTCTGAATCGGTCTATAGGCCGATACAGCTCCCATATAAATGGATCTCTCTATTTTACTTCTTGAGCCCACAAAGAGCGCAATTCTTATTCGAATTGGCTGACATTTTACACAGGTCTCCAACATAAATGTAATTTAATTGTGGTCCAAACCGCACCATATCTTCATATCGCTCCAATAGCAGAGTAAATCTTTTCTTAAATCCTTTTTTTGCCTAAGAAGAGATGCCGGGAAAAGAGCTCGACAAATGCGATCCATGGTGGAGGGTATATAAGATTCGGCCCGGCCGAACTTAGCACGCTTTTACTTGTTTTTCTTATTTTGTCGCTGTCTGATCGGAAACATGCCGGTAGAGTGGAGGTTGCAAGTAACGATTTCTGAAGAAGCTGTGAAGACATCAAGGAAAAGGACTTAAGAATATCCGCTTTGTGTGTTTCCCGCACTAGCAAGCAAAAGGAGTCTTACTTTAGGTTTTCATTTCTTTAAGGACTTGGCTTTTTGGCTTTTTAAAGTGATCTGGATGGTGCAACGGTAGGAATTAGAAGACATCTTACTACTCCTGTTCCTGTGGTATTACAATCAACGAAAACGTCCATGTGAGTTTGATTGCAGTTTGTTACTTAAACCTAACTACCTATTAAGGGGCCCAGAGATATTCAACGGTTCAAACAAAAATTTCAAAAAAGAAAGCCCTCTATTCGGCTACATAGAGGTTAGGTTATGAAGATATGTTTGAGCGCAATTGTTCCACAAATCTTCGCCTTAAATTTATGAGTCTTCAACATAAATCATGTTAGACTAGTAAAGATTACCTGCTTACTATTCCTGCCATTGCAAATATAAGTTTTCTGTGTCGAATACATGCCGCGCTTTCACTGACTCACTTCCGCAGGTTGTACTTTCACAATTTCATTGAATCTGTGCTGTTGTTTAACTCGTTGACCTAATTTTTGATGGCACGTCAACTTTCACTAAAAATTCCAAAATTTAGGATGTTAATACGAAACCAACCACCAAAGGGGAGCTCTTTTGTAGAAACCACATACCATTATACATTCGAGCACATAGTTGAAAATCACGTTTCGCTTTACTCACTACACTTGCTAATAACATATTTTAGTGGGTATTATGGTGTTACCTTCGGCATTACAGGAAACTTTTCCAAAATTCCCCCACACTAGAAAACATACAAGCACACCCAAGCGAATGCTTATAAAGCAAAAGTTCAGAGGCTAGTGGCTTTCAAAAATAAAGTCATTTTTTTACTGCAATGCATCAGACCAATGTCCGTCTTTACAGCATAATTAGAGGTGGGTGGCAGGGAGCTTGACCACTAGTGTTTGCATTAAATTTTCAAAATGTTTTAGAACTAATGCATACGGCAGCAAATGCTATGTCCATGGAAATGAATAAGCTTGTGTGAAAAACAATTTTCATTTAGGGTGTGAATGGGGTGCTCTCCATTTAACTCCCCATTTTTATATCCTCCACCATAGGAGGGGGGTATACTAATTTCGTCAATACGTTTGTAACACCTCGAAATATTTGTCCAAGACACCATAAAGTATATATTGGGTTGCCCAAAAAGTAATTGCGGATTTTTTAAAAGAAAGTAAATGCATTTTTAATAAAACTTAGAATGAACTTTAATAAAATATCCTTTTTTTACACTTTTTTTCTAAAGCAAGCTAAAAGTAACAGCTGATAACTGACAGAAGAAAGAATGCAATTACAGAGTCACAAGCTGTCCGTCGAAAGCACGCAAGCTTTCGAAGGACTAAAGCTAGGCGCTTGATATATTGCACACATACTTCTTCTTAGTGTAGGTCGGTTGGCATTGTAAATGGGCCAAATCGGTTCATGTTTTGATATAGCTGCCATCAGGGAGGTAGCCAGGATTTTATTTTGGAGGGTCACACCCCACATTTTTTTGAAATCGAAAATTGGTAAAATTCTTCTGTTACTGTGAAATTGGTGAAGAAACCTCAAATTTTTTTTTTTTAAATTGTGGTCACTATTGGTTGCAGAAACTGACCCATCGGCGGTGACATTTGGTCATCAAGTCAGAGCTGAATTTTGCACTGATTGCAAATACACTATTATAGGCCGAATCTAATCTTTCAAAAAAAATGTGGTTGTCTTTGCGAATATAGCAGTAAGTAGTAATAAGTAGTGTTAATTCCAACGCTAGACAACGGCAACGGCTTTTGCTTCTGCTCCGTGTCCCCAGGACCGAATTCCATCCATTCGAATCTTCGATCACTGAGCTCGTCTCGTAAGAGAAACAAAACGAAAAATTGTGAAATTAAATGACCTTCGCCCTAACAGGCAAAAACAAAAACTTGAAAATAAAAATTCGGCAGAACACGGCCTGAATTCGAACCTGGCCGCAGCAGCGAGAACCGCTGCCGTTGTCAAGCGTTAGAAACCATGAATACAACTGCCAAAAGATGCCCACAATTGACATGTGTATGCCATGGAAGCTAAGCACGTAATAGTAGTTAAGCATGTGTTAAAGGTGTCATACTTGTTTTAGTGTCGTGCTTACACCGTAGACACGTTTTCGCGGTATATTCGGTATAAGTGCGACCTACCAATGTAGGGCCCTTGAAGCCTTCGCACGTAATATGGCCGATGAGTTCCTCTAACCAAATGACGAAACGCGTCCCATAGTGGTTGGTGTCTGTTGTGATCTCTGGCTTTCCTTTCACATTGCAAAAATCTGCGATCATTGAGCTCGTCTCGAAAGATTACTAATTTTTCTTTGGAAAAGTTTTTCAGCCTAAAATTTCAATTAAAATAAAGTAAAGTAGACGACTGAAACCAGTAACAACAATTTTTCTCTGCATGTTTTGGTGCTTTTCGAATGTCGGCAATTTTTTTTATATCCCAAATCAAACGACAAAATTTCTCAAAATTTTTAGGAGTGAGAATTCTGGAATCCCTTTCAGTGCCTTGTTACATTTGATGGTTTCTATATTAAAAAAATAAATTTATGGCAGTAATCCTACTTCTTTCTTCGCTAAATGATCATAAAATATTAAGAAAATGATTTTTTGTTGTAGAGGCTTAGGATATATAAATTTTTTTTCAAACATTTTTAAAATTTAAAATATTTAAAAAAATGCTACGTCAATATAAATGTTCTAAATTATGAATACATTAAACTTCTTCCAAATCGGACAACGGAAGCCAAGGTCAAGGGTAATGGGTTAACATTTTCTCTTTAAAAATATTTATTTAAATTTGTATAAAGAAAAAATTTAGGAAAATTTTATTTGGTACAGATAAGCAAATAAAAAGGCTTTATTGCAAAATGTAGTGACGCACAATGCTAATTTTTGTTGAAATTTTGCCTTAAAAAAAATAATCTCAATGTTATGTTGTCTTCCGAGAGTTTTCGCCGAAATTTGGTCCTTAAAAAATCATTAAAATTTAGTCTTTAGAAAAAATTGTATTGAAATTTTTTTTATAAATATGTTGTCTTTAGAAAATTTTTAATGAAAAAATTTTGGAGAAATTTTGTCTTAATAAAAATAATTTCGAGGGAGCGCGCCACGTGCTGAAGTTTTCATTACAATTTTGTCCTTAAGAAAAATAATTCTAATGCATCCCTGGCCTCAGCAAAATGGCTCAGGCCCGAGGGCCCCGCCCCCCTTGCTACGTCAAATGTTTGGTTATGACTTCCAGCAACTGTGCTAAGTATGGTCTAAATCAGTCCACAACCTGATATAGCTGCCATATAAACCTATCTCCCGATTAGACTTCTTGAGAGCTAAACGGCGCAATTGTTATCCAATTTGGCTGAAATTTTGCATACATCGTTTTTGTATGACTTCCAACCACTGTGCCAAGTATAATCTAAATCGGTTCTTAACCGATCTCCCAATTTGACTTTCTGAGCCTCTTGAGGGCGCAATTATTATTCAATTTGCTTGAAATTATGGAGGTGATATTTTTCTGTACGGCATGACAAGTAAGGTCCATATCGCTCAATAACTCCATATAACTCATATATATTTGAAAAAGTAATTCAAAGAACTTGAAAAATGCGATTACCGGTGGAGGGTATATAACATTCGGCCCGGCCGAACATAGCACGCTTTTACTTGTTATACCCTCCACCATAAGATGGGGGGTATACTAATTTCGTCATTCTGATTGTAACTACTCGAAATATTCGTCTGAGAAAATTTAGGATTTTCATGCATTAGTATTTGACAGATCACGTGGGATTTCAGACATGGTGTCAAAGAGAAAGATGCTCAGTATGCTTTGACATTTCATCATGAATAGACTTACTAACGAGCAACGCTTGCAAATCATTGAATTTTATTACCAAAATCAGTGTTCGGTTCGAAATGTGTTCATTCACCGTAACGTTGCGTCCAACAGCATCTTTGAAAAAATACGGTCCAATGATTCCACCAGCGTACAAACCACACCAAACAGTGCATTTTTCGGGATGCATGGGCTGTTCTTGAACGGCTTCTGGTTGCTCTTCACTCCAAATGCGGCAATTTTGCTTATTTACGTAGCCATTCAACCAGAAATGAGCCTCATCGCTGAACAAAATTTGTCAAAATTTGAACACATTTCGAACCGAACACTGATTTTGGTAATAAAATTCAATGATTTGCAAGCGTTGCTCGTTAGTAAGTCTATTCATGATGAAATGTCAAAGCATACTGAGCATCTTTCTCTTTGACACCATGTCTGAAATCCCACGTGATCTGTCAAATACTAATGCATGAAAATCCTAACCTCAAAAAAATCACCCTTTATATATATTCTTGATCGTCGTGACATTTTATGTCGAACTAGCCATGTCCGTCCGTCTGTCCGTCCGTCCGTCCGTCTGTCTGTCGAAAGCATGCTAACTTCCGAAGGAGTGAAGCTAGCCGCTTGAAATTTTGCACAAATACTTCTTATTAGTGTAGGTCGGTTGGTATTGTAAATGGGCCATATAGGTGCATGTTTTGATATAGCTGCCATATAAACCGATCTTGGGTCTTGACTTCTTGAGCCTCTAGAGTGCACAATTCTTATCCGATTGAAATGAAATTTTGCACGACGTGTTTTGTTATGATATCCAACAACTGTGCCAAGTATGGTTCAAATCGACCCATAACCTTATATAGCTGTCATATAAACCGATCTTGGGCCTTGACTTCTTGAGCCTCTAGAGTGCGCAATTTTTACCCAATTGGGATGAAATTTTGCACGAAGTGTTTTGTTATGATATCCAACAACTGTGCCAAGTATGGGTCAAATCGCTCCATAACCTGATGTAGCTGCCATATAAACCGATCTTGGATCTTGACTTCTTGGACCTCTAGAGAGCGCAATTCTTATCCGATTTGCCTGAAATTTTGTACGACGGATCCTCTCATGACCATCAACATACGTGTTTATTATGGTCTGAATCGGTCTATAGCCCGATACAGCTTCCATATAAATCGATCTCTCTATTTTACTTTTTGAGCCCCCAAAGGGCGCAATTCTTATTCGAATTGGCTGACATTTTACACAGGTCTCCAACATATAATTTAATTGTGGTCTAAACCGGATCATATCTTGATATCGCTCTAATAGCAGATTTTTCTTTCTTTCTTTTCTTATATCATTTTTTGCCTAAGAAGATATGCCGGGAAAAGAACTGACAAATGCGCTCCATGGTGGAGAGTATATAAGATTCGGCCCGGCCGAACTTAGCACGTTTTTACTTGTTTTTTTTTATCGCAGAACAAAAAACGAACCATACATCGCCGGTAAGCCATTAGGGCCAACCACCACCGGGGCAGTTGAACATCAATTAAGCCACCATGTGCAGACATGTTGGAATGTATGCTCCGGTATCAGAAGCGAGCACATTTGTCCAATTTTTCTTGCAGCAGCAGTGGCATTTGGTGGGGAGGCAGCATTCATTGGTTGAGCAAACGTAAAGGCCAAAAGAAAATAACTTCCAAAAATTCCCCAATGAATTGTATTTCAGAGACGTGTCCTTTCCACGAAGCACATTCAGCACAAGTTTTAAACAAGAATATAATTGCATGTTTCCCATAAAATTCGTTGTAATTATAGTAAATGCACACACAAATTAGGGCGAAAACTACTTTGAAAATAGTTGCAAATCGTAAATGCTTAGTGAGTCACATTGGAAAAAAGAGGTAAATCTAAGGGTTCTAGAATACCAAAATGTTAAATACTGATACTCGAAATGGCAAGGCGGTTTATTTTCACCTTCAAATAACCAATGGCCAACATCAGCGTTTGCTCCTTGTTTAGAGGCGACTGGAGGGAAGGATCGAATTTTGTAGAAAGCGGTTCGCGACATCGAGAGATGCATGAGCGAACAAACATAACCCATGCGGTTGGGGCGCTGGGCCAGTAATCCACACCTGTTAAACTATAAGGATTACTCTAAGAAATAAAACAAGTAAAAGCGTGCTAAGTTCGGCCGGGCCGAATCTTATATACCCTCCACCATGGATCGCATTTGTCGAGTTCTTTTCCCGCCATCTCTTCTTAGGCAAAAACATCTCTTCTTAGGCAAAAAAGGACATAAGAAAAGATTTGCTCTGCTATTAAAACGATATCAAGATATGGTCCGCTTCGGACCACAATTAAATTATATGTTGGAGACCTGTGTAAAATTTCAGCCAATTCGTAAAAGAATTGGGCCCATTGGGGCTCACGAAGTAAAATAGAGAGAACGATTTATATGGGATCTGTATCGGGCTATAGACCGATTCAGACCATAATAAACACGTTTGTTGATGGTCATGAGAGGATCCGTCGTACAAAATTTCAGGCATATCGGATAATAATTGCGACCTCTAGAGGCTCAAGAAGTCAAGATCCCAGATCGGTTTATATGGCAGCTATATCAGGTTATGAACCAATTTGAACCTTATTTGACACAGTTGTTGAAAGTAAAAATAAAATACGTCATGCAAAATTTCAGCCAAATCGGATAGGAATTGCGCCCTCTAAAAGCTCAAAAAGTCAAATCCCCAGATCTGTTTATATGACAGCTATATCAGGTTATGGACCGATTTCAACCATACTTGGCACAGTTGTTGGATATCATAACGAAATACTTCGTGCAAAAATTCATTCAAATCGGATAAGAATTGTGCCCTCTAGAGGCTCAAGAAGTCAAGACCCAAGATCGGTTTATATGGCAGCTATATCAGGTTATGAACCGATTTAAACCATACTTGGCACAGTTGTTGGGTATCATAACAAAACACGTCGTGCGAAATTCCATTCCATTCGGATAAGAATTGTGCCCTCTAGAGGCTCAAGAAGTCAAGACCCAAGATCGGTTTATATGGCAGCTATATCAGGTTATGGGCCGATTTGAACCATACTTGGCACAGTTGTTGGATATAATAACAAAACACGTCGTGCAAAATTTCATTTCAATCGGATAAGAATTGCGCACTCTAGAGGCTCAAGAAGTCATGACCCAAAATCGGTTTATATGGCAGCTATATCAGGTTATGAACCGATTTGAACCATACTTGGCACAGTTGTTGGATATAATAACAAAACACGTCGTGCAAAATTTCATTCCAATCGGATAAGAATTGCGCACTCTAGAGGCTCAAGAAGTCAAGACCCAAGATCGGTTTATATGGCAGCTATATCAGGTTATGGACCGATTTGAACTATACTTGGCGCAGTTGTTGGATATCATAACAAAACACGTCGTGCAAAAATTCATTCCAATCGGATAAGAATTGCGCACTCTAGAGGCTCAAGAAGTCAAGACCCAAGATCGGTTTATATGGCAGCTATATCAAAACATGGACCGATATGGCCCATTTACAATACCAACCGACCTACACTAATAAGAAGTATTTGTGCAAAATTTCAAGCGCCTAGCTTTACTC
The DNA here is from genome assembly GCF_963082655.1 of Stomoxys calcitrans. Taxonomy (NCBI): domain Eukaryota; kingdom Metazoa; phylum Arthropoda; class Insecta; order Diptera; family Muscidae; genus Stomoxys; species Stomoxys calcitrans. The sequence goes on from NC_081552.1 coordinate 28,226,343, forward strand.
CTTCGGAAGTTAGCGTGCTTTCGACAGACAGACGGACGGACGGACGGACGGACGGACAGACGGACGGACATGGCTAGATCGACATAAAATTTCACGACGATCAAGAATATATATACTTTATGGGGTCTCAGACGAATATTTCGAGTAGTTACAAACAGAATGACGAAATTAGTATACCCCCCATCTTATGGTGGAGGGTATAAAAATAAAAACAAGTAAAAGCGAGCTAAGTTCGGCCGGGCCGAATCTTATATACCCTCCACCATGGATCGCATTTGTCGAGTTCTTTTCCCGGCATCTCTTCTTAGGCAAAAAAAAAGGATATAAGAAAAGATTTGCTCTGCTATTAGAGCGATATTAAGATATGGTCCGGTTTGGATCACAATTAAATTATATTTATGTTGGAGACCTGTGTAAAATGTCAGCCAATTCGAATAAGAATTGCGCTCTTTGTGGGCTCAAGAAGCAAAATAGAGAGATCGATTTATATGGGAGCTGTATCGGGCTATAGACCGATGCTTTCGACAGACAGACGGACGGACAGACGGACGGACATGGCTACATCGACACAAAATTTCACGACGATCAAGAATATATATACTTTATGGGGTTTCAGACGAATATTTCGAGTAGTTACAATCAGAATGACGAAATTAGTATACCCCCCATCTTATGATGGAGGGTATAAAAACGTGCTCTCCTAACGTTGACGACCCACGCAAACGAAGAAAGGACTATGAATTTCGGATTTGCACTTGGAATATTTGTTCTCTTTATAGAGAAGGTACAGAGTACGCACTGGCGGATGTATTAGAGAAGTACAAGGCAGATATAACCGCCTTAAATTAAGTGGGAAGCACCAGGAATGGCATCACAACCACACCAAACGCATTTTTTTTTTTACATCAGCCTTATTTGTGCACATACCACGACGAAAATCAAGAAGGAGCAAAAAGGATATTTTCTACGAGCGCCTAGAGAGAGAATACGAGCACTGCCCTGCCCATGATATTACAATCGTTCTGGGAGATTTTATAGCCAAGTAAAGGAAAGAAAATATCTTTGGTCCAACAGTCGGAAAATTAATTAGATTTCGGCGCGGCAAAAAACATGGTAGTTATCAGCACCAGTTTTCTACATGAAAAATTCACAAAGCCACATTTTTGTCTCCAGGTCAAGAAGTAAGAAACCAATTTATAACGTTGTGTACATGGAAGAAATTCATCCAGGGTGTTAGACGTGCTATCGATCCTAGAAGCGCACATACATAGATTCGGATCATTACCTTGTTGCAGTAAAGGGTCGCACCCATTTAAACTTGTCGAGAAAAGTACGATGTGACACTGCACGGAAGCTGGACATTGAAAAGCTGCAAATATAACAGATGGCAACCGCATACTCTACTCGACTGACCCAACCGCTTGATGAAAGCATTCCTTTTCCCAATGATAAAATCAACCCTCGATGAAAACATAGAATGTGTACCTCCTGGTCAGAATGAGGTCCAGGTAGCAGTGACCCGAATGAATAACAACAAGGTAGCAGGAGCTGATGGATTGCCCGCTGAACTATTTAAGATCAATGACGACACGCTGATAAGGCGTATGCATCAGCTCGTCGGTGCGATCCGGCTAGAAGAACGCATGATTGAACCTCAGCATACTATGGCCCGTACACAAGAAAAGAGACAAGTCGGAATGTGTCAACAACTGAGGAATAATTCCCCTCCCCATCGCATACAAGATTCTCTCGAGCGTTATGTCCCCACCTAAGTGCCGGTGTCTGTTAGCCGCGAAAGGCGGGCAATGACGTAGGAAATGCTCCAACGTCTCATCATCTTCCCCGCATGCCCTACACATGCTATCACATGCCGCACCGATTTTGCATAAGTGAGCTCGTAGTCCTACGTGTCCCGCTATGATACCGAAAGCTATACTGACCTCCTTCTTACCTTCTTTCAGTAATAGCCTCGTCTTCTTACGATTGGGATCTCCCATAGGAAGTTCGCCGTCCCACCGACCATTTCACTGTTCCACAGTGTTACAAGCGCGTTCGTCGACCACGCCCTTATCTCGGATTGGGTCGACCCGAAAGGCTTTGGATTAACCATGTTTATTGACGGCAGTCCTCTGGCCTTCACTGCCAAATCAACTACTCTTTCATTCCTCCTTACTTCGTTATGACCCAGCACCCAAAACGATTTGGATTGTGCCATTCTCAGAGAAGGCGTTAATCTCCTTCTTAGACTCCAAGATTGTTCCTGACCTTACCTTCCAGGTTGTTATTGCCCCGATGGACAGACAACTGTCCGTAAAAATGTTCATACTCGACGTCCTCGGGTGAACACCACACCAAGATTATACCTAAATTCAATGAGGTAATTAGGTCCTATCACTGCGGCTTCAGACTTGGTTTATCCACCATAGTCACACTGTGCCCAATTCTGAAAAGCTTTACTCCTTCGGAAGTTAGCGTGCTAACCTTCGAAGGAAAAAAGCTAGCCCCTTGAAATTTAGCACAAATACTTCTTATTAGTGTAGGTCGGTTGGGATTGTAAATAGGTCATATCGACCTATGTTTTGATACAGCTGCCATTTAAACCGATCTTGGATCTTGACTTCTTGAGCCCCTAGAGGGCGAAATAAATATAATATAAATATAATAGCAATAAACCGCGACGAAATTCCTATACTTTATTTTTATACCCTCCACCATAAGATGGGGGGTATACTAAAGGGTGATTTTTTTGAGGTTAGGATTTTCATGCATTAGTATTTGACAGATCACGTGGGATTTCAGACATGGTGTCAAAGAGAAAGATGCTCAGTATGCTTTGACATTTCATCATGAATAGACTTACTAACGAGCAACGCTTGCAAATCATTGAATTTTATTACCAAAATCAGTGTTCGGTTCGAAATGTGTTCATTCACCGTTCAGCGATGAGGCTCATTTCTGGTTGAATGGCTACGTAAATAAGCAAAATTGCCGCATTTGGAGTGAAGAGCAACCAGAAGCCGTTCAAGAACTGCCCATGCATCCCGAAAAATGCACTGTTTGGTGTGGTTTGTACGCTGGTGGAATCATTGGACCGTATTTTTTCAAGATGCTGTTGGACGCAACGTTACGGTGAATGAACACATTTCGAACCGAACACTGATTTTGGTAATAAAATTCAATGATTTGCAAGCGTTGCTCGTTAGTAAGTCTATTCATGATGAAATGTCAAAGCATACTGAGCATCTTTCTCTTTGACACCATGTCTGAAATCCCACGTGATCTGTCAAATACTAATGCATGAAAATCCTAACCTCAAAAAAATCACCCTTTAATTTCGTCATTCTGATTGTAACTACTCGAAATATTCGTCTGAGACCCCATAAAGTAAGTATATACTTGATCGTCCTGAAATTTTATGTCGATCTAGCCATGTCCGTTCGTCTGTCCGTCCGTCTGTCTGTCGAAAGCACGCTAACTTCCGAAGGAGTAAAGCTAGCCGCTTGAAATTTTGCACAAATACTTCTTATTAGTGTAGGTCGGTTGGTATTGTAAATGGGACATATCGGTCCATGTTTTGATATAGCTGCCATATAAACCGATCTTGGGTCTTGACTTCTTGAGCCTCTAGCGAGCGCAATTCTTATCCGATTGGGATGAAATTTTGCACGACGTGTTTTGTTATGATATCCAACAACTGTGACTAGTATGGTTCAAATCGGTCCATAACCTGATATAGCTGCCATATAAACCGATCTTGGGTCTTGACTTCTTGAGCCTCTAGAGTGCGCAATTCCTATCCGATTGGAATGAAATTTTGCACGACGTGTTTTGTTATGATATCCAACAAATGTGCCAAGTATGGTTCAAATCGGTCCATAACCTTATATAGCTGTCATATAAACCGATCTTGGGTCTTGACTTCTTGAGCTTCTAGAGGGCGCAATTCTTATCCAATTTGAATGAATTTTGGCACGTAGTATTTTGTTTATGATATCCAACAACTGTGGCAAATATGGTTCAAATCGGTTCATAACCTGATATAGCTGTCATATAAACAGATCTGGGGACTTCACTTCTTGAGCTTCTAAAGGGCGCAATTCCTATTCGATTTGGCTGAAATTTCGCAAGACGTTTTTTATTGTTACTTTCAATAACTATGTCAAATAAAGTACAAGTCGGTTCATAACCTGATTTAGCTGCCATATAAACCGATCTGGGATCTTGACTTCTTGAGCCTCTAGAGGTCGCAATTATTATCCGATTTGCCTGAAATTTTGTACGACGGATTCTCTCATGACCATTAACATACGTGTTTATTATGGTCTGAATCGGTCTATAGCCCGATACAGCTCCCATATAAATCGATCTCTCTATTTTACTTCTTGAGCCGACAAAGAGCGCAATTCTTATTCGAATTGGCTGACATTTTACACAGGTCTCCAACATAAATATAATTTAATTGTGGTCCAAACCGGTCCATATCTTAATATCGCTCTAATAGCAGAGCAAATCTTTTCTTATATCCTTTTTTTGTTTGCCTAAAATGAGATGCCAGGAAAAGAACTCGACAAATGCGATCCATGGTGGAGGGTATATAAGATTCGGCCCGGCCGAACTTAGCACGCTTTTACTTGTTCTTTATTTTACGGACCGATAGGTTACCATAACTAAGATTAATGCTACATCACCAATTTTTACCACTCTGCCCTCCCTCTCTCTTCGTGGTGGCGTCTCCATTCAGTTGATCCATATGCAAACAGAATAGATGGCGCTTATTTAAATGTAAGTGCTGCGATCAATAAGGGAAAGGTTTAGACTTTGACACCCAAATTATTAACAAAATAACTTAAAAGTTCTCCGTTCCATGTCGCCCCGGGTGCTTGCGCAATCACATATAAACGACTGAGAATTTTACATTTCTCCCATCTGTTAAAGCTTTTTTGAATATATGTTATGAGTCTATAGAATTTCTTTGTCTGTGCTGCTACTCGCTTGGAGCGGCTAAGCGCCTATAATATTGATCATGATGTGGTAGTTGTATATAACATACTATATGGCTACCTGTTGAATAGTCATAATGTAGTCTTTTTAAATCAAATCAAATTGCCATATTAAACGATTCTCAGTGGTAAAGAACTAATTTGCCGGTCTCTATATATTAGGTACGGTGGCGACAGTTCTTAGTATTTTAACCATGTAAAACTTTTGAACATGAATGTGTCGCCCAGCAGAACGTTGTTTGGACTTGTCTAGGAAAAGAAGGTTCCTTGTCGGTGAGCTAAAAATGGCAGCCACCTTGACTTAAGGTTTGCAACTGCCCATATCACACTGAACGTCATAACTTTGGCGGTACGGCGGCAGTATCCTGTTAGGTCATTACTATTGATCAACTGTTTTGAGGTGAGGTGGTCCGCTAGATTAATGAGCAGAATAAAGATATCATATTGGCAGTTCACATCCTTCTCCTTTGAATTTAACCCCATTTTGTCATAATTGGTGTATACAGCCATTTGGTGGGGGCGCGCGCCCTCTACCACTTGAGCACAAATTTGAATAACGCACTTCACTTAAAAATATCTGTCACTTGATCTCCCATTGTTTTAATGGGTCAAATAAACTATTGTATTAGAGGCGATTTTAGGAGGTAAAGCACCACCTAGATTCTTGGACACAAAGTTTAATGTAATCTGCGTCCAAATATATTTTATTTGAGGCTCATCTAGCTAGGATCGAATTATATTCCCATTTAAGGGTGGGGCGACCCACAATTACTTGGACCTCATTTTTTATGTCATATTCGTAGTCTATTCCCGAATACCTTTCATTTGAGTCCCATATTGATATTTACGTCCAATATTTCTGTTTGGGGGAGTAATACCATATTCGTTTTCTACTCCCCAATACCTTTAATTTTATACCCATATTGTCCCTATCGGTCCACTTTTCATTTTAAGTGGTGTTTTTGGGGTAACGGGGGAGGGTCCGCTCCCTTCCAATATCAACAAACTAAAAAGCCTTTTTCTCCTTCCTGACCATTTTCGTAATCTACTCCCAAATGCTTATCATTGGAGTGCCATATTGTCATTATCGTCCTATAAACCTATTTTAGGGGGTTTTTGGGGGTAACTGGGGCGGCCCCCCAGTTACTTGGATCCAATTTTTTATATGACATTCGTAGTCTACTATTGAATACCTTTCATTTGAATCCCTTATTGTCCCGATCGGTTCCCTTTTATTTTGGAGTCGTACTTTTAGGGTAAGGGGGAGGGTCCGCCGCCCTACCAATATCAAAAAATTATATAGCCTATTGCTCCTTCCGGACCACTCCCCATAATTTTTGAGTCTATACGGAACAAACAAATTTACAAGCCCACAAACAAACACAAATTCATTTTTATATATATAGACTAGCTGAACCCGGCCCGCTTCGCTGCGCTTCCTTTTACACCATATGAATTATAACTTTCTTTTCAATTACTATTCTTTGCATTCACTTAGTTACATATATATTTTGCGGCCATGTTTTTATAGAACTTTAGAATATTGTGGAAGCTTGTCCCAGGGTAGGAGGGTTAAAAAAAATACCGAAAACAGTCACAGGTTAGTTTCTATATTTTATTTATTTGAAGGACAGACAACATGTCAAAATAGTAGTGAAAAGCATATGATCAACTTTGAACACACTCTCCTATACCTTTCGCTCTCTCTTTGTTCGGGTTTGGTTGGCTATTCAAATATTTCTATCTCCCAACAGATGGCGCTGAATTTGTTGTTGGTGATGCTCACTGTTGATTCCCATCACATGGCCATCATTTTGTCTATGTTCGAATTCAATCGAATTTCCACTTTTGTCGGCCTATCTAATGTCATCGTTGCGCATGGGTAAGCATCATAGGCTTTCTCATGCCAAAAATATCATGGCCCCAAAACCTAAAGCCGAGAGATCGGTCTATATGGCAGCTATATCCAAATCTGGACCGATCTGTGCCATATTGCTAAGGTATGTTAAGGGTCTTAACTTAACTTACTGTCCCAAATTTCGGCGACATCGGATAAATGCGCCTTTTATAGGCCCAAAACCTTAAATCGAGGGATCGGTCTATATGGCAGCTATATCCAAACCTGGCCCGATTAAGGCCAAATTGAAGAAGGATGTTGAAGGGCCTATTACAACTCACTGTTCCAAATTTTAGCAAAATCGGATAATAAATGTGGCTTTTATGGGCTTAAGACCGTAAATCGGAGGATCGGTCTATATGGCAGCTATATCCAAAACTGGACCGATCCGGGCCAAATTAACGAAGAATGTCGAAGGGTCTAACGCAACTCAGTGTCCCAAAAGCAATGTCAGCAAAATCGGATAATACATGTGGCTTTTATGGGCCTTAGACCCTAAATCGCCCGATCGGTCTATATGGGAGCTATATCAAGATATAGCCCAATATATACCATCTTCGAACTTAACCTGCTTATGGAAAAAAAAGAATCTGTGCAAAGTTTCAACTCAATATCTCTATTTTTAAAGACTGTAGCGTGATTTCAACACACAGACGGACGGACATATCTAGATCGTCTTAGATTTTTACGCTGATCAAGAATATATTCTCTAAAGGGTAGGAAATGGATATTTCGATGTGTTGCAAACGGAATGACAAAATGAATATACCCCCATCCTTCGGTGGTGGATATAATTACTGAACCATTCTGTGATTAAAAAAAAAAGTAATGTCGTGCTAATTTCGGCCGGGCCGAATCTTATATACTCTCCACCAGGGATCGCGTTCTTTGCACGGTATCTCTTGTCAGGCAAACAAAGAATTAGAACTGTTATGCTATTGGAGCCATATAGAGTTATAGTCCGATTCGGACCATAAGTGAATTGAATGCTGAACATTGTAGAAGTCATTGTGTAACATTTCATATTTCAGTCCGTTCGGATAAGAATTGCGCCTTGTAGGGCTCAGGAAGCAAACTCAGGAGATCGGTTTATATGGGAGCTGTATCAAGCTATTGATCAATTCAGACCATATTGGACACGTATGTTGAAGGTCATAGGAGAAGCCGTTGCACAAAATTCCCTCCAAATCGGATGAAAATTGCGCCCTCTAGATGCTCAAGAAGTTAAGATCCCAGATCGGTTTCTATGGGAGCTATATTAAGTTATGTGCCGATTTGTGCCATACTAAGCACAGTTGTTGGAAGTGATACCAAAAACCATGTGCAAAATTACAGCCAAATCGGATAAGAATTTCACCCTCTAAAAGCTGAAGAAGTCAAGACCCAAGACCGGTTTATATGGCAATTATATCAAGTTAGAAAACGGTTTTGAACCATACAGTTGTTGGATACCATAACAGCACGTGCAAAATTTCAGTCAAATCCGACAAAAATTGCGCCCTCTAGAGGCTCAAGAAGTCAAGACCCAAGATCGGTTTATATGGCAGCTAATGGAGCGATTTGGCCCATTTACAATCTTAACTGACCTACACTACTAAAATAGATTTGTGCAAAATTTCAAGCGGCTAGCTTTACTCCTTCGAAACTTTGCGTGCTTTCGCCAGACAGACCGACTAAAAATATCATGAAGATCAAGATCACTTTATGGGGTCTAGACGCATATTTCGAGGTGTTACAAACGGAATGACTGGATTAGTATACCCCCATCCTATGGTGGAGGGTATAATAAATGCAACCTAAAAAGAGGTACATTTACAAATTTTCAAAATGATTAAACAAAATGATGCCGATGTCATTAAACTTAATCACGGCAACACCGGTTGCCATTTTCGGTTCCTGCCAAAATTGGTAGATTTTTATTCTCTTGGTAGGTTAGTAGGCTGAGCTCAAATTTTGGTAGGTTTTTCCAATAAGTTATTTATTAAAACAAATAAAAAGGCGTTAAGTTCGGAAAATAAATACGCCTTTTATGGGTCCAAAACCTTAACTCGAGAGATCGATCTATAAGGCAGCTATATCCAAATCTGGACAGATCAGGGCCAACTTGCAGAAAGTTCTAGAAGAGCTTAACACAACTCACTGTCCTAAATTTTGGTCAAATCGGACAATAAATGCGCCTTTTATGGGCCCAAAACCTTAAATCGAGAGATCAGTCTATGTGGCAACTATATCCAAATATGGACCGATCTTGGCCAAATTAAAGAAGGACGTCGAAGTCCTAAATTTCGGCGAAATCGGAAAATAAATGGTCCAAGATTTTAATCTATATCGCAGCTATATCCAAATCTGAACCGATCTGGGCCAAATTAAGAAAGATGTCGACTGGCCTAACACAACTAAATGTCCCAAATTTCAGCAAAATCGGATAATAAATGTGGTTTTTATGGTCCCAAGACCCTAAATCGGCGGATAGGTCTATATGGGGGGCTATATCAAGATATAGTCCGATATAGCCCATCTTCCAACTTAACCTGCTTTTGGACAAAACAAGAATTTGTGGAAAGTTTCAACTTTTTTTGAAAGACTGTAGCGTGATTTCAACAGACAGACGAACGGACATGGCTAGATCGTCTTAGATTTTTACGCTGATCAAGAATATATATACTTTTTAGGGTCGGTAATGGATATTTCGATGTGTTGCAAACGGAATGACAAAATGAATGTACCCTATCCTTCGGTGGTGCGTATAAAAATCGTCAGTGGAAACTAAAATAATTTCACTTCTTGTCGTTTCTGTGTATTTGTTAACAGTGCAGAATAAAACCATGGATGCGAAGCCAAATTACTGCTACCAGGGGTATGACAGCTTCAAGTCCGTAAGTTCTGAAATTGATTGTTATTGAGGTGGCAGTGTGTTGTACCATGGGATTGGTAATGAAATTGGAATTTAAATTGATTGTAACTGGTATGACTGTTGAGGGGGTAGGGCTGCCACACGTGACGAATTTACGTCAAATTGGCTTTTTGACGCTTGACGATTTTTGCTTTAAATCCCCATACATTTTGACGATTTCTTTACTTTGAAGGTCACATAATTATTAAGGATTTAAGGGCAATATTGGAAAATTGGGTTACGTTTTTTGTAAAATGTAATAAGTCGGTTTTTTACCATATCGTTTTTTTGCCAAAAAATTACCCCACCTTTTTAAGAGGCATTGCTCTTAGTCAGCACTGATTTTCCGAAAAAAAATCGAAATTTCATTTTTAGAGTTTTCAATTTTGACGACTTTCACGAAAAAGACCTGACAGCATTGATTGAGGGATCTCTTTCAAATTTCGTAAATACTGGGAAAGTAATGCAGCTTCTTTACGTTCCTTCAATCGGAAATTAGGCAATATGGCAGCTGCTTACAAATATGGTCATATCTGGTCCATACTCAGATGTTGAGCGGTCCATGAAACTAACAAAAAATGTCGAAAATGGGTAGTAAAGCGTATTTATAGGCTCATCTCCTTGAATCGGGAGATTGCCTAATCCAACCTTGACAAGATTGCTCGTTGAAATCGTGGCAAAACCACGACTTTTATGAAGTCAAGATTTCTTATCGGCAGATCAGTGCTATATCAATACATAGGCCATAAGTCTTTGAACCGGATTTTAACGAAAGGTGGTTTACATATCCGAGGTGGTGGGCATCTAAAGTTCGGCCCGGCCGAACTTAACGCCTTTTTACTTGTTCTTTTCTTCTCTAGATCAAGCGGATCTAGACAACATTCATGCAGACACGGTAGCAGATGCGGTGAATAGCTACCGTTTTAATGTGGTCCTTCGAGATCGACCGCCACCCATTGCACCACCTGAAATTGTCCTCTCCCACCAAACCAGAATAGTTCTGGATCAATTACGATCCGGCAGATGCAGCTGCCTCTACTTCTACAGAGCAAGCATTGATGCCAAGGGTCATGGTCCGATTGTGATCTGCAACCACACGACACACGTCACTTGATCACTTGCCCAGCCGGACCCACTCGACTCAGACCCAGATTTCTTTGGACGCACCTCACCTAAGTCGCAAAATTCGTGGATCTGGATATTAAACCAAATATGTTGCGATTTGGACCATCATTGGTTCGGATATTGGCGGGCCTAATAAAACTCACTATGCCAAATTACAGCGAATTCGGGTAAAAACTGCGCCTGTTATAGACTTAGGACCCTAAATCGCCCGATCGGTCAATATGGCAGCCATATCCAAATAAAGTCCGATGTGGCTCATTTAAGAACTTAAGCTGTGTATAGGAGAAATACGAGTCTGTGCAAAATTTCAACTCAATATCTCAATTTTGAACGACTATAGCATGATTACAACTGATGGACACACGGACATCTTTAAAACGTTTTAGAATTTTACAACGATCCGAAATATATATACTTTGTAGGATCATGAACATAACCCCTATCCTATGGTGGTGGGTACAAAAATAGCATTTTCGAGCGAAAGCCCTATGTTAAAATCATGACATTTAATCTAGTTTTGGAAGTAAAGGCGAGTTATTGGCGCCTTCAAATAACCAATGGCCAACATCAGCGCCTGTTCCCAGTTTAGGGGCGGCTGGAGGCTAGCGTTGGTTCTTGAAGCAAGCGGCCCGCGAAAACGAGGGATACATGTGCGATCCCACAAACCCCGGGTCGCAACGATCCAGGAGACAAAGCTGGCCAACACCTGCAGCTTGCACAATAGTCACTGATGCAATGTGCTACGTAAGATTCGCTCAAGGAATGGAGGTAAGGGATTGGCCTTCGTGATACACCAATCCGTGCAATATAGACTCATCTCGCCTGCGCCTGGCGCTAGTGGCCCCTACATGGAGTGCATGGGGATAGAAGTTAGGCCCGGTACTGCCGAGATAGAGCTATATTACGTGTACTTACCGCCGGTTGGCAGTTGTGTCCCATTTAATGGCTAAGTTTACAGGTCCGACATTAGTGGCCTACTGTATGGTTCTAGGAGACATTAATGCGCATCACACTTCATGGCATTCTTCCCTAGGTAATGATCAGCGTGGCATAGCTTTGGCAGAGCAGATTGAAGGCTCCACGTTTTGCACGTTGAATGTGGATGCCCCCACTAGGACTACGAGGAGATGCAGCAGCTCGCCAGACATTTCCTTTGCATCCCCTGATTGACGTGTCCTGGCAAGCCGTCATCTCTTTGGGGTCAGCCCACCTCCCCATAATTCTCACCATCGACCGACCACCCGACTTCATAACCTCTAAGCGACGGACGTTTATCAATCAGAAGAAGGCCGATTGGGCTGGCTTCAGAGAGTATACCAATCGCCGCTTCGGTGAACTGGCAATCCCCTCGGATGTGCTATCATTAACGCAGCAACCGCTCACTTTATAAAGGGTGATTTTTTTGAGGTTAGGATTTTCATGCATTAGTATTTGACAGATCACGTGGGATTTCAGACATGGTGTCAAAGAGAAAGATGCTCAGTATGCTTTGACATTTCATCATGAATAGACTTACTTACGAGCAACGCTTGCAAATCATTGAATTTTATTACCAAAATCAGTGTTCGGTTCGAAATGTGTTCATTCACCGTAACGTTGCGTCCAACAGCATCTTTGAAAAAATACGGTCCAATGATTCCACCAGCGTACAAACCACACCAAACAGTGCATTTTTCGGGATGCATGGGCAGTTCTTGAACGGCTTCTGGTTGCTCTTCACTCCAAATGCGGCAATTTTGCTTATTTACGTAGCCATTCAACCAGAAATGAGCCTCATCGCTGAACAAAATTTGTCAAAATTTCGAACCGAACACTGATTTTGGTAATAAAATTCAATGATTTGCAAGCGTTGCTCGTTAGTAAGTCTATTCATGATGAAATGTCAAAGCATACTGAGCATCTTTCTCTTTGACACCATGTCTGAAATCCCACGTGATCTGTCAAATACTAATGCATGGAAATCCTAACCTCAAAAAAATCACCCTTTACCAGCCGATCGAATACCCCAAGTGCAGGGTATTCTAGCGTGATGGGATTTGTTGTACGGACCCCACTAGCCCCAGAATCAGCGAGCTGAATCTGGAAATAAACAGGGTAGTAGTAAACTTACATAGGCGGAATTTGTGACTGGAACACTTGGAGCAATGTAACTTAGGCACCGGGTTAGGCAAGCTGTGGTCTGCTATTAAGTCACTCTCGAACCCCGGTAGACGGGATGATCCGAAGAGATGCCCCTGGTTCTTCAACCGTCAATTTATTATTAGTTCATCCCGAGAGTGACAGCGCAAGGAGGAGAGCCATTCGCCATCACAATTTACCGTGGGCGAAGTTACGAATGTCATCTGTGGCGCTAAATCATCCAAGGCGTTGGACCCCGACGGAATCTCTACATTGATTTCGAAGAATCTGGATTTACCTAGAGTTGAGTACCTTATTACTATCCTCAACCTGTCTTTGAAAACTCTTATAGTTCCCGATATGTGGAAAATGGGCAGAGTGATGCCGCTACTGAAGTCTAGAAAGAACCCAAGTATGGCAGAGTCGTACAGACCGACCTCCCTTCTCTCACCAGTAGCAAAGACGCTTGAGGCATTACTCCTCCCGAGCCTCGTAGAAGAATTTCCATTCGGCGAGCATCAACATGGATTTCGTAGCACAACTGCATAGCACAACTGCTTTGCATGCTATCACAGCACACATTTGCCTTGGCTTCAATTTGCCCAGGCCACGTGATAGGACCGTCCTCGTGGCACTGGACCTATCGAAGTCATTCGACACGGTCAGCCATGCCAAACTATTTGAGGACATCGCCATCCAGCCAGGCCTGAAACGTTGGGTCGGGAATTATCTGTGTGGTCGCCAGTCTGAGGAATTTAGGGATAAGAAATCGAAGCACCGTAGTGAAACAGGGAGTTTCCTACGGCGGGGTGATATCTCCGGCACTTTTTAACATCTATCTATCCTCCATTCCACCCACACTAGACGGCATAGAGATCGTATCATATGCGGACGATTGTACGATCATGGCATCAGATGGGGGTCTGACCTGTTATCATCCAAATCATAATCTTGTGGATAGATATCCACCGCCCAGAAGCCTTAAGGTAGATTTACATGTTCTAGAGCGTGACATTCAGCGCTGCAAGAAATAGCCTCTAGACCAAGCCGGTCTAGACAACATTTATCCAGACTCGGTAGCAGATGCGGTAAATAGCTACCGGGTGAATGCAGTCCTTGGAGAGCGATCGCCTCTTCCTCCTTGCACCTGAAGAAATTGACCTCCCCCGGCAAACCAGAGTAGTTCTGGCTCAAATACGTTCCGGCAGATGCAGCCGCCTCAACTCCTACAGAGGAAGGATTAGTGCCGACGTGCAAGATGTATGTCCCGATTGTAACAAGGGACCCCACGACACACGTCACCTGTTTAGCTGCCCAGCCAGACCCACTCGACTCAGACCCAGATCCCTGTGGACGCATTCCACCTTAGTCGCAGAGTTGCTGGGTCTTGACACTCAACATAATCAAGCAGACGAAAGATAGAACAAAACAAACTGCTACAACAACAACAAAAACGGACCCCCTAATGTCGACGACCCACGCAAACGAAAAACAAGTAAAAGCGTGCTAAGTTCGGCCGGGTCGAATCTTATATACCCTCCACCATGGAGCGCATTTGTCGAGTTCTTTTCCCGGCATCTCTTCTTAGGCAAAATAAAGGATATAAGAAAAGATTTGCTCTGCTATTAGAGCGATATCAAGATATGGTCCGGTTTGGACCACAATTAAATTATATGTTGGAGACCTGTGTAAAATGTCAGCCTGTTCGAATAAGAATTGTGCCCTTTAGGGGCTCAAGAAGTAAAATAGAGTGATCGATTTATATGGGAGCTGTATCGGGCTATAGACCGATTCAGACCATAATAAACACGTATGATGATGGTCATGAGAGAATTCGTCGTACAAAATTTCAGGCAAATCGGATAAAAATTGCGATCGGTTAATATGGCAGCTATATCAGGTTATGAAGCGATTTGAACCTTATTTGATATAGTTGTTGAAAGTAACAATAAACAAGTAAAAGCGTGCTAAGTTCGGCCGGGCCGAATCTTATATACCCTCCACCATGGATCGCATTTGTCGAGTTCTTTTCCCGGCATCTCTTCTTAGGCAAAACAGGATATAAGAAACAAGTAAAAGCGTGCTAAGTTCGGCCGGGCCGAATCTTATATACCCTCCACCATGGATCGCATTTCTTCATTTCTTCTTAGGCAAAAAAGGATAAAAGAAAAGAGTTGCTCTGCTATTAAAACGGTATCAAGATATGGTCCGGTTCGGACCACAATGAAATTATATGTTGGAGACCTGTGTAAAATTTCAGCCAATTCGTAAAAGAATTGTGCCCATTGGGGCTCACGAAGTAAAATAGAGAGAACGATTTATATGGAATCTGTATCGGGCTATAGACCGATTCAGACCATAATAAACACGTTTGTTGATGGTCATGAGAGGATCCGTCGTACAAAATTTCAGGCATATCGGATGATAATTGCAACCTCTAGGGGTCAAGAAGTCAAGATCCCAGATCGGTTTATATGGCAGCTATATCAGGTTATGAACTGATTCAACCATACTTGGCACAGTTGTTGGATATCATAACGCAATACTTCGTGCAAAAATTCATTCAAATCGGATAAGAATTGTGCCCTCTAGAGGCTCAAGAAGTCAAGACCCAAGACCGGTTTTGTGGCAGCTATATCAGGTTATGGACCGATTTAAACCATACTTGGCACAGTTGTTGGATATCATAACAAAATACTTCGTGCAAAATTCCATTCCAATCGGATAAGAATTGCGCCCTCTAGAGGCTCAAGAAGTCAAGACCCAAGATCGGTTTATATGGCAGCTATATCGGGTTATGGACCGATTTGAACCATACTTAGCACACTTGTTGGATATCGTAACAAAACACGTCGAGCAAAATATCATTCTGATCGGGTAAGAATTGCGCACGCTAGAGGCTCAAGAAGTCAAGACCGAACCGATTTGAACTATACTTGGCACAGTTGTTGGATATCATAACAAAATACTTCGTGGAAAATTCCATTCCAATCGGATAAGAATTGCGCCCTCTAGAGGCTCAAGAAGTCAAGACCCAAGATCGGTTTATATGGCAGCTATATTAGGTTATGGACCGATTTGAACCATACTTAGCACAGTTGTTGGATATGGTAACAAAACACGTCGTGCAAAATTTCATTCTGATCGGGTAAGAATTGCGGACGCTAGAGGCTCAAGAAGTCAGGACCCAAGATCGGTTTATATGGCAGCTATATCAAGTTATGAACCGATTTGAACTATACTTGGCACAGTTGTTGGGTATCATAACAAAACATGTCGTGCGAAATTCCATTCCAATCGGATAAGAATTGCGCACTCTAGAGGCTCAAGAAGTCAAGACCCAAGATCGGTTTATATGGCAGCTATATCAGGTTATGGACCGATGTAAACCATACTTGGCACAGTTGTTGGATATAATAACAAAACACGTCGTGCAAAATTTCATCCCAATCGGATAAGAATTGCGCACTCTAGAGCCTCAAGAAGTCAAGACCCAAGATCGGTTTATATGGCAGCTATATCAAAACATGGACCGATATGGCCCATTTACAATACCAACCGACCTACACTAATAAGAAGTATTTGTGCAAAATTTCAAGCGGCTAGCTTTACTCCTTCGGAAGTTAGCGTGCTTTCGACAGACAGACGGACGGACGGACGGACGGACAGACGGACGGACATGGCTAGATCGACATAAAATGTCGCGACGATCAAGAATATATATACTTTATGGGGTCTCAGACGAATATTTCGAGTAGTTACAAACAGAATGACGAAATTAGTATACCCCCCATCTTATGGTGGAGGGTATAAAAATTTGCTCTGCTATTAGAGCGATATCAAGATATGGTCCGGTTTGGACCACAATTAAATTATATGTTGGAGACCTGTGTAAAATGTCAGCCAATTCGAATAAGAATTGCGCCCTTTGTGGGTTCAAGAAGTAAAATAGAGAGATCGATTTATATGGGAGCTGTATCCGGCTATGGACCGATTCAGACAATAATAAACACGTATGTTGATGGTCATAAGAGAATCCGTCGTACAAAATTTCGGGCAAATTGGATAATAATTTCGACCTCTACAGGCTCAAGAAGTCAATATCCCAGATCGGTTTATATGACAGCTATATCAGGTTATGAACCGATTTGAACCATACTTGGCACAGTTGTTAGATATCATAACAAAACACGTCGTGCAAAAATTCATTCAAATCTGATTAGAATTGCGCCCTCTAGAGGCTCAAGAAGTCAAGACCCAAGATCGGTTTATATGACAGCTATATCAGGTTATGGACCGATTTCAACCATACTTGGCACTCTTGTTGGATATCATAACAAAACAGGTCGTGCAAAATTGCATTCCAATCGGATAAGAATTGCGCACGGTAGAGGCTCAAGAAGTCAAGACCCAAGATCGGTTTATATGGCAGCTATATCAGGTTATGGACCGATTTGAACCATACTAGGCACAGTTTTTGCATGTCATAACAAAACACGTCGTGCAAAATTTCATCCCAATCGTATAAGAATTGCGCACTCTAGAGGCTCAAGAAGTCAAGACCCAAGATCGGTTTATATGGCAGCTATATCAAAACATGAACCGATATGGCCCATTTACAATACCAACCGACCTACACTAATAAGAAGTATTTGTGCAAAATTTCAAGCGGCTAGCTTTACTCCTTCGGAAGTTAGCGTGCTTTCGACAGACAGACGGACGGACGGACGGACAGACGGACGGACAGACGGACGGACAGACGGACGGACAGACGGACGGACATGGCTAGATCGACATAAAATTGCACGACGATCAACAATATATATACTTTATGGGGTCTCAGACGAATATTTCGAGTAGTTACAATCAGAATGACGAAATTAGTATACCCCCCATCTTATGGTGGAGGGTATAAAAACGTCCTGCAAATTTTCAGCCAAATCGGATAGGAATTGCGCCCTCTAGAAGCTCAAGAAATCAAGTCCCCAGATCGGTTTATATGACAGCTATATCAGGTTATAAGCCGATTTGAACCATACTTGGCATAGTTGTTGGATATCATAACAAAATACGTCGTGCAATATTTCATTCCAATCCGATAATAATTGCGCACTCTAGAGGATCAAGAAGTCAAGACCCAAGATCGGTTTATATGGCAGCTATATCAGGTTATGGACCGATTTGAACCATACTAGGCACAGTTTTTGGATGTCATAACAAAACACGTCGTGCAAAATTTCATCCCAATCGTATAAGAATTGCGCACTCTAGAGGCTCAAGAAGTCAAGACCCAAGATCGGTTTATATGGCAGCTATATCAGGTTATCGACCGATTTGAACCATACTTGGCACAGTTATTGGATATCATAACAAAACACGTCGTGCAAAATTTCATTCCAATCGGATAATAATTGCGCACTCTAGAGGCTCAAGAAGTCAAGACCCAAGATCGGTTTATATGGCAGCTCTATCTGGTTATGGTCCGATTTGAACCATACTTGTCACAGTTGTTGGATATCATAATAAAACACGTTGTGCAAAATTTCATTCCAAGCGGATAAGAATTGCGCACTCTAGAGGCTCAAGAAGTCAAGACCCAATATCGGTTTATATGACAGCTATATCAAAACATGGACCGATATAGCCCATTTACAATACCAACCGACCTACACTAATAAGAAGTATTTGTGCAAAATTTCAAGCGGCTAGCTTTACTCCTTCGGAAGTTAGCGTGCTTTCGACAGACAGACGGACGGACATGGCTAGATCGACATAAAATGTCGCGACGATCAAGAATATTTACTTTATGGCGTCACAGACGAATATTTCGAGTAGTTACAAACAGAATGACGAAATTAGTATACCCCCCCTCCTATGGTGGAGGGTATAAAAAGACCATGATTTGCGGATCTGCACCTGGAATGTCTGCACTCTTTATAGAGAAGGTGCAGTATGCGTGCTGGTGGATGTATTAGAGAAGTTCAAGGCAGACATTACCACCTTACAGGAAGTGCGATGGACTCGGTCACTGGAAGTAGTAACTGCAGCCTTTGAAAGAATCAAATGAGTCAGTGAAAATGGGTCTGGAAGTAAATGAAGATAAGGCGAAATGGATGGTTTCGACTTCCATAACGCCATGTACAATCGATTAGTTAAAGAACATGGAGAAAAAATAGGAACCACAACTTTGAGATAGCCAGCAACTTTATGTACCTTGGCTCCGCCGTAACCGAAACGAATGACACCAGTTTTATAATAAAGCAAAGAATATCGTAATACTGGCAAACAGATGCTACTTTGTATTAAGTAAGCAGTGTCGAAACAAGGACACCTCTCGACAGACGAAGACTACACTATACAAAACACAGATAGTACCCGTGTTATTATATGGTTCGGAGGCATGGGGACTTGTGAAAGCAGACGAGGCAGTGCTTGGAGTGTTTGGGAGAAAGATTCTTCGTAAAATAAATGGACCAGTTTGCGTTAATGGAGAATATAGGCGTCGTATGAACCACGAGCTGTACGATGACGATAGCATAGTTATACGTATGAAAATACATCGGCTGCGTTGGCTAGGCCATGTTGTCAGAATGGATGAAGAAGCTCCAGCAAAGAAGTCTTTTCAAGGCAAACACGGTGGTACACGCAAACCGGGAAGACCAAAAGCACGATGGAAAAATCAAGTGGTGGGAGACACCCCGAAATTTGGTGTCAGGGATTTTAGAATGAGCGCAGAAGATCGAGGCGCTTGGAACGCTATTCTACGCTCGGCTAGTGGAACAAATGTTCTGCCATAGCCAATTAAAGTAATAGTAAGTAATGGGGTCATAGATGAATATTTCGAGGTTTTACAAACGGAATGACTATATTAGTATACCCCCATCCTATGGTGGTTTTATACCTAGTTTTACCTTTTCCAGCTTTTATATATTTATTATTTTCCCCTCTTATATGGAGAATAGTATGCGTTTCTTAATATTCTATTCTTGATTCTTATATCTGTCCTGTAAGCAACTAATTAAATTCCACGCGTTGAACTCTTTGATCCCAGAGGCCCATTCAAACGTTTTAAAACTATGGGGAAATTCTCGCTGATAATGTAGTCATCTTTGAAAACTATCACCAGATTCACTTCAAATTCTAGAAAGAGAAATAAAAACTTTAGTTGGTATAATACTTAAATATTTTCCTAAACCTACCGATTTTAAAATTCTTTGTGATAAGTGTGGGACAGGAAAACAAACGTGGCAATACCATATAAATGGGTATTTCCAATCTTGGACATATATTGCCATCCACAATTTGTATTGTCTGTATTTCAGTGGAATCCTTGGCGTAGCCCTCCTTGCAGCCACATGTTTCCACACGCAACAATTGCAGTTCTATGGACTTAATGGCCACTTCAGTGTGTTGAATGGTTAAACTACCCCTCAAGGGCTGGGTAATGCAAAATTCGGTCTTTTCCAATTTACCGGTTATCAAAAACCGTGGCATTGTTATGCGTTCTTTGGAATTTTTTTGTATGCTTTCGGGACTTATGCTAAAATTGGCTTCTTTGGCAGGTGCGACAATAGCTTCAGCTCCTGAAGGCGGCTTGTATTGTATGCAAAATTGTTGGGTTTTTTGCAAAGATTTGGCCAAGAAACTACGTTTCACATCACATCTCAATTGGTAGTTAATGTTGATGAACAGCCCATGATAGGTTTCGTAAAGAACTTTCGGTTCTTTATTGCACTTAAGGGGAAATTCAAAATGGAATTCTGTATTTCCGGCATTAAGTTTGCCGGGTGCCGATAAATCGATAGTGGAATTGAGAAGTTGTATGGGTTTGAGAGAATTATAGAAAGCATCCAGAAGACCCACAGACTTGCTATTGCTGAGTTGTAGATTCACAATCCCCTCTAGAGATAAGCTAATGCCATCATGTTTGGCTTCCGAGGGGCAGGAGAAGTGCACACATCCCACTAAGACATCCTGAAAAGGAAGGTAAGTAGTAGTCAATGGCTTAAGAGGAAATTTGAAGATTCAATTTTTTTCCCAACTTACATTTTCATAGTAGATTTTATTTTCACGCTTTAATTTTATTTCAAAATTTAAAGCATTGGAACCCATTCTCCACCTAAATACTACCACCAAAAGTTTTAAGTATGTTCTTTCTTAATTTCTTACTTTTGACAAAATTGATTTCGTAGAGGGATACTGAAAAAAAGAGTCAAAGGTTATAAAATATCAAAGGTATATGGCTGTCTGCATTAATGGGTCATGATGTGGTGAAAAGGTAAGGGGATAAAAGGCATAAACATGTGAAATTAAGAGTATCTTTCGGGGTTTAATAGCATAAAGTTGTAGTTTTGTGGCCTAAGTATGTTGCACGTTGACATCAATTTAAAATCAATACCAACACAGGCCGCTGCATTTGTTGAGCTAGAACAATCATCTTAAGATGGTTTGTGCGGCTGAATTGCTATTCACAGTACGGCATTCTCTCGGCAGTTGTTTACCGCCTCTGTCGTACCTCCACCGTATCATTATAAATGCTGGCCAAGTCTGTCTGATGCACTGCTTGATCTCGAGCATGTCTTTTGTAACACTGAATCTCTGGCTCTTTATCATGAAGTTCTAACTCATATTGGGTTGCCCAAAAAGTAATTGCGGATTTTTCATATAGTCGGCGTTGACAAATTTTTTCACAGCTTGTGACTCTTGCTTTAGCTTGCTTTAGAAAAAAGTGTAAAAAAAGTATATTTGTTTAAAGTTCATTCTAAGTTTTATTAAAAATGCATTTACTTTCTTTTAAAAAATCCGCAATTACTTTTTGGGCAACCCAATATATTAGGTGGTGGTTTTGATGTTGTTATTTTCGTATCCACTTTTGCATGCGGAGGTGGCTATGTCAAGCTCTTGTAGGTGGGCAGGCTCGTTCCGGTCTATACGACCGATCGCCGCGGGAACATAATGCAAACTGCAAACTTTGCCCATTAACATTCCACTAAGGAACAGGGGTAAACTTCTCACATATCAATGAGTGCAGTCCGATTCAAGTTTAAGCTCAATGATAAGGAGCCTCCTTTTTATAGCCGAGTCCGAACGGCGTGCCGCAGTGCGACACCTCTTTGGAGAGAAGTTTTACATGGCATAGTACCTCACAAATGTTGCCAGCATTAGGAGGGGAAACCACCGCTGAAAATGTTCTCTAATGGTCTCGCCAGGATACGAACCCAGGCTTTCAGCGTCATATGCGGACATGCTAACCTCTGCGCTACGGTGGGAACATAATGACCATTGGATATTTAAAGTCGTCAATACGTCGCCTTGTCTTATCGAGCATCATAGGCACTCAGTATTTAAGCAAGAACCGGTGCCACCCACACTTTCACTGAGACTCTACACTCGATACCGCTGATTGTCCACGATTTCAGTGGCAGCTACTCCGTATGGAGCATTCCACTATCCGCAACCTGTAGACGCGCCCGGTAGCTCCCTGTTAAGCTTCTCGTGACAACGAAAAACAGCAATCGCATGACAGCCGGCTATACGTACAGGATTGACCCGATTCCTTCATCGGCAAGGGCTGCCGTCTCAGCTACAACATGGCAGCCGGTTGTACGTACCGGATTGACCCGATGGAATCCTCCATCGGCAAGGGCTGCCGTCTCGGTGTAAAACACACTGCTACAACAACAACAACAAAAACAACAAAGAACACCACACATATTGGAGGTCAAAATTCCTGCCTGTGTGATGCTCATAGTCATTCCGTGACGGTCTTTGGTTGTTACGTTTGGTTAAATATACAAATCTTGGAGCTCTGCAAATCGGGTTGAGTGCGTCCACGGTGATCTAGTGGTAATTTAAGGAGGATTGGCTAGGTAGATGAGCAGATGACTTGAGTCGTATAGTTTGTCACGTTGGAATCAATTCCAGACCCATATGAGTCGAAGCCGCTGCATATGTTGGATCGTAGTTGAGCTAAAACTACTCGTAGAAATGTAGTTTTAATGCTGTGGGTAGCGGCTGGTCTGGAGAACGGCATTTGTTCCGTGGCTACCCCTTCTGCTACCATTACCTCATAACTGCTGATAAGTCCTGCCTGCTACACCCTCTTTCCTAAATCATGAATATCCCACTAAACTTTTCTGGACATTGGTTGCCTATCCACTAGGGGAGCGACTTTGTTGTTGTTGTAACAGTTTATTGTGGTATGGAAAAAAATAGGGCTTTTGAAAGATTTGTTTGATGTTCATCGTTAATGTTAGACGCTCATCTGATTGTGGATGCCCATAGTGAAATGCTCCATATGAAGTAGCTGCAACTGCAGTCGCGGACAATCTTGCTTTAACACTGCCTATGTTGCCCAATATGGAAAGACGAGTTACAACAACAACCAATGGCCATCATGTTCGCTCCGCGATTGGTCCCACGAGCCGGAAATGTCGAAGAGAATCGCTACCTCCACATGCAATGTGGCTACATCAACAACTATTCTAGATGTCCGACCCATTGACAAACAAATAAAGTATGAGCCAACCGCTGCTATGAGACGTAAGGTCATGCCAATGCAATTTGCCCATGAACATTCCATCAAGGAACGGGGGGCAAACTTCTCACATATCTATGAGTGCTGCCTGATTTAATTTTAAGATCAATGATGGGGGCCTGCTTTTTATAGCCTAGTCGGAACGGCGGGCCGCAGTGGGACACCTATTTGAGGACAATCCCATGGCAGCCGGTTGTATGTAACGGATTGACCCGATGAATTCCTTCATCGGCAAGGGCTGCCGCCTCAGTGTCTCACACACTGCTACTACAACAACAACAACCTATTTGCGGAGCAGTTTTTACACAGCAAAGACCCTCTCAAATGTCTCCAGCATTAGGAGGATTTAACCACCGCTGAAAAAAATTGTCCTATATTTTCGCCAGCATTCATACCTAGCAGGTCATACCTTCGCGGGATAATCGATGCGACGATAAGAAACCTGAATGAGTTGGAAGAGTTTTCAGATGGGCTACCTGAGATGACGAATGCGAGATACTGCTGGCAACGGCACAGTCTTGAATAAACGGAACTCTGGTTGTTGTTGTTGTTGTTGTAGCAGTTTGATGAGTTCTACCTTTCGTCTGCTTGATTCTGTTGAGTGTCCCGATCCAGGAACTTGGCGACTAAGATGGGATGCGTCCAGAGGGATTTGGGTCTGAGTCGAGTGGGTCTGGCTTGGCAGTTAAACAGATGACGTGCTGTTGTTGTAGTTGTAAACTTAGGCGGCAGCCTTTGTCGATGAAGGACTTCATCGGGTCAATCCGGTACATACAACCGGCTGTCATGGGATGGCGGAACACTGGTATTTCCATCTGGTGGTTCATGCAATATGGATGGATCAACGCACGAGGACAGTGTGTCTAGGAGTATTCATTGAGGATCTATGAACTAAGATCTATTTCTGACCACCTGACCATAATACGGCCCTGTAGTCATCGATCCGTGCGATCACGGAATGCGTAAGGTAGTATGGTGTTGATTAAGAACACCTTTACGGATAGTAAGATGTTCTTAGGGACCATAACAACCAAGACGGTGAGGTTATGGACGGTATATTAGGAGATTAGGGCAATGAAAGAGCAGACGAATACGTCGCACTGTGGAACAGTGAAACTTTCGGTGTCAGGGGTAAACACTGCTGATACTGAAATCAAAGAAAGAGATCTTGGTTATCATTCCGAGGCATGTGCAGAAGTTAATTAGACATTGAAGAATTTCTTATGCCTATGACCGAATTTTGCCGCAAACAAATTCCTGCACTTAGGTTGGTATACAATACCAGACTTGAACCAACTTAGGGCCGCGGAATTCTTGAAATGGATTTTTTCGAGGGTACTTTTTTGTATCGATAATCATGAGAAGCTAAGGGTTTTTATTGAGCTCCCTGAAAAAATGTCGTAGTCCGATCTACGAAATTTTTGCGCTGTTGTCATCTGCCTAATAAGCTAATTGCATCTCGTACTTGGATACCCCATTTATTTCGTGGTTTTTTGTTCCCGTCTCTCTGCGCTCTTGTTGTTGTTGTTGCTGTGTGTTGTCTAGTTTTCGCGGCATTTCATTTGATTTGTTTTGCCATTGTTCACCTTTGAATCATTGTTCCTGCACCTGTTAAACATGCTATTCCTAAAAGCTGGAAGTGTCCTGTTTGTGGCAAAATCATTACTCGAGGAGTTTACAGTATTGGGTGTTCTAGCTGCCCCAATTATTTCCACACTAAGTGCGTCAATATTTCTAGTAATGAAATCAAAACAAAGAAGTCGTCGCAGTTCACCTGTAAGAAGTGCAGTGGTGATAAAGTCAGTTCTGCACGTTCCAGTTGTGTTGCTAATTCCACCGCTTTGAGGGGCGCATTACCCAATAGCAGTCAATTTGCTAATGATAGTGCCGGTGATGCGCGTTCCAGTGGTGTCGGTAATTCCAGCATTTTGGGGACATTATTCAATAGCAGTCAATCTAATTCTGTTGACGCCGCGCATTCTCAGAGTGGTGCGCTTGGTCTCCTTACTGGTTTGCAGAGTATACGTGTTGGCCCGTCTGAGCAAGCAGCAGATGATCGTCTCAGTTGTATTCGTGGCTTTTTGGTGACTTTGTTGAGTCCATGAAACAAAATTTTTATGAGCAGATGCAGAAATGTTTGCAGGATTTTCAAACAATGGTGGATGGTGTTGTTGCTTCCTTTCGAGGTGAGCTTATTGCTTCAATTCAGAAAGTCAAATCTGATATTCTTGTTTGTCAGCAAAATATTGATAATAATGATGTTAGGCTGTGTGAGTGAATACGGCAGTTGGAGCAGTTTAATTTGGTTCACCAAGGACGTATCAATCGCGCGGTTATTCTTATTAGTGGCATGCCGAGATCAATTACCAATCTGGGTGAGCCAGTGATACAAATTGGAGTGCAGGTTGCCCCCAGTGATATTAATCATTGCTGTTATATTTCCGGTGTTAGGATGGTGCTGGTCAAGTTCAATTCCGTTCATACCAGGGATTTGATTATGGCGAACTGTTCTAGGCTTAACTCGATCAGGCTAAACGATGAAATTGGTGGCGAGGTTGATTCCCGTGTGTATTTAAATGATCATCTTACCGCACCTGCCTCTAACCTTGTTTTTAAATGTCGTAAGCTGCGGTCACAAAAGCGAAAATTGAGATATGTTTTTATAAATGGAGATATTTCCAAGGTGTGCCTTACGTTTCTGAATGGTGACGTTCAAACAGTGAGTGTCACTGAATGTGATCAATTATTTGGAAGTGCTGAGTCAAGCAACGCTAATGGAAATGTGGCTAGCACCGTTTGTCTCTAAGTCTATTACAGTACAAAGTTGTTTATAATGGTAGTGGTCAATATGGGATTGTTGAATGTTTGTTTGTAGAACTTTTACTTGGTTCTAGAAATGTTCTTGTTGGTGTTGTATATCTTCCGCGGCGAAGTTTTCGGGCATTTGAAAGTGAAGTTGCTGATGTTTTGGTGAGATACTCTGACGTCATAATTTTGGGAGATTGCAATAATAGTCTTTTTGATTTGTCGTCTTCTTATAGTGTGCGCGAAAGTTGTAGGCGGCTTAATGTGTCAATTGTCCACAACTCTCTACCTACTCATTTTAGGGCTATACATAATTCTACTTCCTTACTCGACTTTGTTCTTGTAAGTGATCGTAGTTGTGTCTGTGTTACTAATCAGGTTGTTTGTCCCAATATATCATGCGTATATTTTCGTGCCCCTTAACGTTTCAGTCCTTAATATTTTCAGTTCTTTGAATATGTTGATTATAATGCTTTGAGTTGTGATGATTTACAGGAAATTGTTTCGTCTACTGATTTTTATACCCACCACCGACGGATGGGGGTATATTCATTTTGTCATTCCGTTTGCAACACATCGAAATATCCATTTCCAACCCTATAAAGTATATATATTCTTGATCAGCGTAAAAATCTAAGACGATCTAGACATGTCCGTCCGTCTGTCTGTTGAAATCACGCTAAAGTCTTCAAAAATAGAGATATTGAGCTGAAACTTTGCACAGATTCTTTTTTTGTCCATAAGCAGGTTAAGTTCGAAGATGGGCTATATCGGACTATATATTGATATAGCCCCCATATAGACCGATCCGCCGATTTAGGGTCTTAGGCCAATAAAAGCCACATTTGTTATCCGATTTTACTGAAATTTGGGACAGTGAGTTGTGTTAGACCCTCCAACGTCCTCCGTTAATATAGCTTAGATCGGTCTAGATTTAGATATAGCTGCCATATAGACCGAACCTTCAATTTAGGGTCTTAGGCCCATAAAAGCCACATTTATTATCCGATTTTGCCGAAATTTGAGACAGTGAGTTGTCTTAGGCCCTTCGACAGCTTTCGTTAATATGGCTCAGATCGGTTCAGATTTGGATATAGCTGCCATATAGACCGATCCTCCAATTTAGGGTCTTAGGCCCATAAAAGCCACATTCATTATCCGATTTTTCTGAAATTTGGAACAGTGAGTTTTCTTAGGCCCTTCGACAGCTTTCGTTAATATGGCTCAGATCGGTTCAGATTTGGTTATAGCTGCCATATAAACCGATCCTCCAATTTAAGGTCTAAGGCCATAAAAGCAACTTTTATTATCCGATTTTGCTGAACTTTGGGACAGTGAGTTGCGTTAGGCCCTTCGATATCCTTCGTCAATTTGGCTCAGATCGGTCTAGATTTGGATATAGCTGCCATATAGACCGATCCTCCAATTTAAGGTCTAAGGCCATAAAAGCCACTTTTATTATCCGATCTTGCTGAAATTTGGGACAGTGAGTTGTGTTAGACCCTCCAACGTCCTTCGTCAATTTGGCCCAGATCGGTTCAGATTAGGATATAGCTGCCATATAGACCGATCCTCCGATTTAGGGTGATAGGCCCATAAAGGCTACATTTATTATCCTATTTTGCTGAAATTTGGGACAGTGCGTTGCCTTACGCCCTTCGATATCCTCCGTTAATATGGTTCAGATTGGTTCAGATTTAGATATAGCTGCCATATAGACCGATCCTCCGATTTAGGGTCTTAGGCCAACAAAATCCATATTTATTATCCGATTTTGATGAAATTTGGGACAGTGCGCTGTCTTAGACCCTTCGACATTCTCCATTAATATGGCTCAGATCGGTTCAGATTTGGATATAGCTGCCATATAGACCGATCCTCCAATTTAGGGTCTTAGGCCCATAAAAGCCACATTTATTATCCGATTTTGCGGAAATTTGGGGCAGTGAGATGTGTTAGGCCCTTCAACATTCTCCATCAATTTGGCTTAGATCGGTCCAGATTTGAATATAGCTGCCATATAGACCGATCTCTCGATTTTAGGTTTTGGGGCCATAAAAAGCGCATTTATTGTCCGATGTTGCCGAAATTTGGGACAAAGAGTTAAGTTAAGCCGCTCCACATTTTTCTGCAATTTGGTCTAGATCGATCAAGATTTGCATATAGCTGCCATATAGACCGATCTCTCGATTTGAAGTCTTGGTGCATAAAAGGTGCATTTTTAATCCAATTGCACTGAAATTTGACACACTGACTTATATTATGCTTTTCGACATCCGTGTCGTATAGATCGGTTTATTTTTAGATATAACTACTAAAAAGACCAATATTTTGTTATATACAATGGAACAATGACTTGTACTTATTAGTATTTGATCCAAATCGGAACATATTGCGATATAACTGCTATGGGACATAAGGTATGGAATTTTCACTGGATTTTGATGGAAGGTGGTTTACATATATACCCGAGGTGGTGGGTATCCAAAGTTCGGCCCGGCCGAACTTAACGCCTTTTTACTTGTTCCGCTTTGTATTCCACTAGTGACGTTGATTTTCAATGTAGTAGTTTTAGTAGCTGTCTTGGGTCTATCCATAATGCGTATCCTATAAAAAAGGGTGATAAGGACTAGGAGTGAGGATTGGTTTAGCAATCCCCTCATTTCATATCATCTATCGCTTCGAGATTTGGCTTTTAAATCTTTCTTGGAGAATATATCCAATGTTAAGTGGCGAATTTTTTGTAGAGCCAGGAATAAAGCCAAATCTGTTATAAGAAAAATTAGAAGGGAAGCGAATGTACTGCAGTTTGAGGGCAATAAAGGCACAAAGCAGTTATGGGCGTTTTTAAAATCCAATCGACTTGGCAGTTGCAAGTCGTATGATTGTGATTTGAATGTGGAGGATTTGAATACGACCTTTAATAGAAAAAATTGGACTCCCAAAGGGTTTTAACTATACTGGTTTTGCTTTTCAACGTGTGGAGTTGTGGGAGTTGGATAAGGCATTTTCTGCCATTAAGTCCAATGCAGCAGGTGTAGTTGGTTTCTCATTAAAATTTCTTAAGAAAATCTATCCTCTTGTGTCTTGCCATCTGTTACATCTTGTAAATTCTATTTTGTTAACTTCTTCTTTTCAGTCCGATTCGAATTTAGCCAAAATAGTGCCCGTTGGGGAAAAAAGACAGTCTTATCAAGCTCGGAAGGAGTTCCGTCCGATTTCTATTTTACCTATTTGTTCAAAGATTGTCGAGCATGTTATTAAATGTCAAATATCTGGCTATTTGGAAAGTAATCGTTTTATTTATGATACCCAGTGTAGATTTAAGCGAGGTAGGAGTACAGCCTCATTGTTATTGGGCTTGACAGATTCTATCCGGTCAAACATGGGTGGATTACGATTTTGCGTGCTATTGTCTTTAGATTTGGAAAAGGCATGTGGCAGAGTGGATTATAGTCTTCTATAAGTTTTCGACCAGTGCCTGTACATTGTTATGCTCGTATCTTACAGGTAGGAGCCAGTTTGTTTGTGTTGATAGTAAATATAGTAGTGTTCTTTCTGTAGGAAGTGTTCCTCAGGGTTCAGTATAGGTCCGCTTCTTTTTGTGTTATTTGTCAATGATGTTTTTTCTCGTCTGTATTGTTGGTGCACTCCATTTGCATATGCTGATGACATCCAATTGCTTTTTAAGGGTGATAACCGATTTTGAATGTTTTTCAGACGAAAATTAATTTTGCGATCGAGTCTTTACGTGAGTGGATGGCGGAGAATAGGTTCAGTGTTAACGCTTTTAAAACTAAAGGCCTTTTTATCTTCGGGCTATCTCAATAATGTTGGTGTTAGATATAATAATGTATTGGGTTGCCTAAAAAGTAATTGCGGATTTTTTAAAAGAAAGTAAATGCATTTTTAATAAAACTTAGAATGAACTTTAATCAAATGTATAATTGCCATTTTGTTCGATAACCTTTTGCCATCTTCCTGGCAAATTTAGTATTCCACGCTCATAGAACTTCTGGCCTTTATCTGCAAAAACTGAACCAAGTGCGATTTTATAGCCTCATCATTGCCGAAAGTTTTACCATTTAAGGAGTTCTGCAAAGATCGAAATAAAAGGTAGTCTGATGGTGCAAGGTCAGGGCTATATGGTGGATGCATCAAAAGTTTCCAGCCAAGCTCACTCAGTTTTTGGCGAGTGACCAAAGATGTGTGCGGTCTAGCGTTGTCCTGGTGGAATATGACACCTTTACGATTGACCAATTCTGGTCGCTTCTCCCTGATGGCTGCATTCAATTTGTCCAATTGATGACAGTAAACATCCGAATTAATCGTTTGGTTCCTTGGAAGCAGCTCAAAATATACCACACCCTTCCAATCCCACCAAACAGACAGCATAACCTTCTTTTGGTGGATATCAGCCTTTGAAGTGGTTGGAGCTGGTTCACCATGCTTGGACCATGATCGTTTTCGACTAACGTTGTTGTAAACAATCCATTTTCCATAATCTTCAGTTATGATTCGTTTTAAAAACGGATCGAATTCATTGCGTTTAAGGTGCATATCACAGGCGTTGATTCGGTTTGTTAAATGAATTTCTTTAAACACATGTGGTACCCAAATATCAAGCTTTTCACCAGTCCAAGACTTTTTATGCGATAATGAACGGTTGATTTTGGTATATTTAACTTCTCTCCTATCTCACGCTCAGTTACATGACGATCTAATTCGATTAATGCTTTGATTTGGTCATCATCAACTTTATTTGGCCGATCTGAACGTGGCTCATCTTTAAGTGAAAAATCTGCAGAACGGAATTTGCGAAACCAATTTTGACACTGTCTTCCTTTTAAGGCTTTATCACCATACACATCTCGTAACTTTTTAGCAACCTGCTCCGCGTTTTTTCCTTTACGGAAATAATAAAGTAAAATATGACGAAAATGCTCCTTTGTGGGCTCCATATTAAAATTGACGCCAAACAAACAAATGTAAACAAAATTTCGCGCACTTTTTTTCTAAAGCAAGCTAAAAGTAACAGCTGATAACTGACAGAAGAAAGAATGCAATTACAGAGTCACAAGCCGTTGAAAAAATTTGTCAACGCCGACTATATGAAAAATCCGCAGCAATTGCGCAGTGTTGCTCCGAAAAATCAGGAGCAACACTGCGCAAAGTCATAAACTTGACGTTTTGATGGCCAGTCAAGGCCTCTATCAGTAGCCCGATGTCATTCTTCCTTAGCCCTCCGTGAACAACTCGACCACAACGCCTCGATGTTGCCTGCAACTGTGCCTTTGCAAAGAGGAGCGCTTTGTTTTCTTATTGAGGAATTCCACATGAGTACTAAGGAGGCAGTTTGTAGCGCCGCATTTTGGCAAATCTGCGTGTCGCTTAAATTTGTAATTTCACTATAAACGCTGTCACATTGTTGGAAAAGTATCGTTACGCCGTTAACTTTCACTTTTAGCGGCTGACACACTTCCGCTGCCGATGTATATCTTAAAATTTCTCAAAGCGAAATAAGCGGCAAGATCGGCAAAGCTAAGCTATTGCAGATGTCATAAGTTGGGGACCTAAAGCTATGATCGTACAATAGTCCACATATGATACGGTCTCCATGACGTATGCTAATAGAGAATAGCTTGAGGTTAAATAGTGCCACAGTTATCATCCCAATCTGGGGAGCTCTCGTATCATTTAGTTGTTGTAGCAATTTATTGTGTTCTATCTTTCACCTGCTTGATTCTGTTGAGTGTCAAGACCCAGGAACTCTGCGACTAAGATGGGGTGCGTCCATAGGGATCTTGGTCTGATTCGAGTGGGTCTGGCCGGGCTGTTAAACAGGTGACGTATATCGTGCGGTCCCTGGTTACAATCGGGACATACATCTTGCGCGTCGGCATCAATCCTTGCCCTATAAGAGTTGAGGCGGCTGCATCTGCCGGAACGTAATTGAGCCAGAGCCAGAACCCGGTAGCCATTTACCGCATCTGCTACCGTGTCTGCATGAATGTTGTCTAGACCTGCTTGATATGCCGCTTGATCAAAAGGTTCTCTCTTGTAGCGCTGAACCTCACGCTCTATATCATGGAGATCTACCTTAAGGCTTCTGGGCGGTGGCCTCTGCGATAACAGCCCAAAAAATATTGCTTAGACAGCATGTATTGGTTGCCCAAAAAGTAATTGCGGATTTTTCATATAGTCGGCGTTAACAAATTTTTTCACAGCTTGTGACTCTGTAATTGCATTCTTTCTTCTGTCAGTTGTCAGCTGTTGCTTTTAGCTTGCTTTAGAAAAAAAGTGTAAAAAAAGTATATTTGATTAAAGTTCATTCTTAGTTTTATTAAAAATTCATTTACTTTCTTTTAAAAAATCCGCAATTACTTTTTGGGCAACCCAATAGTTATGTCTTCGCACTGGTAGTCTCGTTGTCTCCTGATGGAGGTGGTCCACCTGAGAAGTGAGGAGACAGCCCGTCGCAGTTCGGAGGGCGGCATTCTGATAGATCTGAATATTATTCCACTGCGCGTCACAAAGTTGACGAGACCACACTGGCGCTGCATAACTTACCACAGACCGGCCAGTAGCTTTGTACGTGGTCAACAAGCTTTCTTTGTCTGCACCCCAAGTGCTGCCAGCAAGTGACTTGAGGACCTTGTTTCTACTTTTGACTTTTTTGGAAATTGCTGTGGGATGTGGGGAGAATGTATCAGAGCTGTCAAATGTGACGACAGGTATTTTGGGACACTTGATGGTCGGAATCATTTCTCCATCGACCATCACAGTCAGCTCAGTATTTACCTCACGCGTATTTGTAGTGAACAATATGGCTGAAGATTTGGTGATAGATATCTTCAGATTTCTCGCAGCGAAATATAAGGCAAGTTCGTTGAGGTAGACGTTCAACGTATCGCAGATGTCAACAATTGGTAGGGGGCCTGATGTCATGATCGTACAATCGTCCGCATATGATACGATCTCTATGCCGCCTGGAGGGGGTAGAATGGAGAATAGGTAGAGGTTAAACAGTGCCGGAGATATCACCTCACCTTCGGAAACTCCCTGTTTCACTCAACGGTGATTCGGCCTCTTATCCCTAAATTCCACAAATGACTGACGACCACACAGACAATTCGCGACCCAGCGTTTCAGGCCTGGCTGGAGGGACGTGTTGGCGATGTCCTAAAATAATTTGGCATGGCTGACCGTGTCGAATGCCTTCGATAGGACCAGTGCCACGAGGACCGTCCTATCACATGGCCTGGGCTGATTGAAGCCACGACAAATGTGTGCGGTGATGGCATGTAAAGCTGTTGTTGTGCTA
Source organism: Stomoxys calcitrans (assembly GCF_963082655.1). Taxonomy (NCBI): domain Eukaryota; kingdom Metazoa; phylum Arthropoda; class Insecta; order Diptera; family Muscidae; genus Stomoxys; species Stomoxys calcitrans. The sequence goes on from NC_081552.1 coordinate 28,260,042, forward strand.
TGCAGTTTTCGAAATCCATGTTGATGCTCGACGAATGGAAATTCTCCTACGAGGGAGAGAGAAGTGAGAGAAGGGAGATCGGTCTGTACGACTCCCCCAAACTCGGGTTTTTACCATGCTTCAGTAGCGGGATAACTCTGCCCATTTTCCAGACATCGGGAACTATAAGAGTGTTCAATGACAGGTTAAGGACAGTGGTAAGGTACTCAACTCCAGGTAAATCCAGATTCTTCAGCATCAATGTAGAGATTCCGTCGGGGCCCAACGCCTTGGATGATTTGGCGCCACGGATGACATTCGTAACTTCGCCCACGGTAAATTGTGATGGCTGTTCATCGGCTCGGAGACCACGAATATGGCGAATGGCTCTCCTTGCCTCCCACTCTCGGGATGCACAATAAATTGACGGTTGAACAACCTGGCACATCTCTTCAGATCAGTCACGGTTATTTCGCCAAAAGTGACTGAGGTCTTGTCATCCCGTCTACCGGGGTTCGAGAGTGACTTAACAATAGACCACAGCTTGCCTACACTGGTGCCTCAGTTACATTGCTCCAAGTGTTCCATCCACAAATTCCGCTTATATTCGTTGACCACCCTGTTTATTTCCAGATTCAGCTGACTGATTCTGGGGTTAGTGGGGTCCATACCACGAATCTCATCACGGTCGTCTGCGAGTACCACTGTCTGCGCCGGGAAGTTGCGAGACTTAAGACTGACTTCGAATAGACTACAACTTACAAGCACTAAGTTAAAATGTTTTAATGTCGTTACAAAGTTTCTGTTATAGCCTCTGATTTGCAGCGTGGGAGAAGTCCTTTGTTATAGGAAGGTTGTGTCTCTATTCCATTAATCCTGGACTAATCCTTACAATATGCATTCGCATCTACCTAAGCCACATCGTTCTGTGTTACGAATTGACCCGATAAAGCTTCTCATGTTGTTGTTTTACATTCCTGTGTCGATTTCGGTATTTAAAAATTATTGCGGTGGATATGGCCGCAAATCGGTCAGGGGTAGATTTATAATAAAGATGGCTTCCTCTCTATTTCGTTAAAAAAAATTCCGTGTAAAGCATCAAACTACGTCAGCATTTCATCCCTATGAGTTGAAGGAGCGTCCCATAAACTTCAACCGACGAATTTTTGTTATACTAAACCATGAGGCTATATTGGAATTAATGTAGCTATAGACAAAACTCCAACCTTTACCTGTGAGTTCTGTGTTCTGAAGATTGTGCAATATATCCAATATTCCTTTTTTTTATTTTACTGCTGTTTGCCCTTACAAACTGTCCACTTAAATAAGATATTAAAAACAGCTGTTTTTTTGTTTATATTTTGAAAAATTAGTATGTTCAGTGCATTCTCAAATGCCCAAACATATGTTGTAGCCTAAAGGACAGCATTGTAAATGGCAGCACTTTTTAATAAATTATTTAATTTATCTTTAGTGGCTAGACACTATATAAAATCGAAATATTATGTTAAAAGTTTACTCACGGATCTTGCAACAGTCCTCCAGACGTTCCTTAACACTCTCCGCCCGCCGCCTTAATGAAATCACCAATGAGAACGAGCCCCGAGAGTCTGCCGTACTAAAGAAAATCCGCGAGGAACAAATGCGTGACAAGGCTGCCTTAAAATGGCGAAAAACTAATGAGGAATCCGGAGATATTGATACAAAACTTAAGTATTTTGCCAATAATGAACAAAGCTCGGACTTTATATTGCTCATGCAGAAGCCTTTGGAACTTAACCCCAAGAAGTGGAAGGACATGTGGGACAAGAGAAAGGAAAAGAATGAACGTCATATGCAAAAGTTCATGTCCGAACGTCATGAAATTTTGGGTCCTGATCTAGCAACAGCTCATTTCATTTTGCATCGTGGTGGTTCGATTAAGTTTGTCAATGCCCAGCAATGGACTCGGTCTAATGAGGATGGCGATGTCAAATTACCTAGTCGTTATGATGCCAACTTTAAACTGGAAGGCATACGATGTGACAATATGCGTTTATTTTATGAGGGATTGGAAAATATACGCTGGCTGGAACACCTGAAATTTGCCTCATTTCATAATGTTCCCACTTTTGATGATTGGTGTTTGGATCGCTTTTCCGGCTCACAATGCGATAAATTAGAAGTATTAGACATATCAGGAACGAATTGCACAGTAAGAGGCCTCTCCTGTATCTACCGCCTGAGCAACTTACAACTTTTAATTGTTAATGATCCCAAGGAAACTTTGGAATATGAGTTAACCTGTGCCATGCTGGAGGAGGCTTTGCCCAAACTGAAAATTGTCAATTCATTGTCTGTTCACAATTTGCAGTAGTATTTAAGAAAGTTTTGTAGAAAAGAAAGAAAATGTAGCTATTTACAATAAATTATTAGCAAACATTTAAGTTTTTCATATCATTTTTTTGTGTTAAGTTCTCATAGATAAGCTTTAGATGATTTTTTTTTAATTTTTAAAAGGTCTTATAGAAAAATAATATGGAGGTATTTACAATATATTCTATGAAACATATAATTCTTATATCATTTAGGCCTAGTTTTCATATATTCTGCTTTAATTGCTTCTCTTTCCTCAACTGGTGGCAAATAGGGGGCGATTCCTTTAGCGCGTCGATCGGAGCGTACTTTATGCTAAAGGAAGAGAATTCGAGTAAATATGGGTATGCATTTCGTAGCATTATTAAGGACCAAAACTTACCCAGAAATCCTTGCAGTTTTTATAGTTTGCAAAATAAACTTCACAAGCTTCTCTATCGAAATTGTTTTTATTCAGGCATTTGTAGGACAGTTCTTGTTCCTTTGTAATAAATTATTATATTAGCATTTAACTCAAAAATAAATGAAATTGAAAAATCTCCGGTATGCACTTTTCACGAGTATATTGGTATAGGGGCTCTTTTATGAACTCCAAACATACAGCAGGAAAATCAAATATTTACCTTCAAACAGGGATTATCCCTTTCGGCATCAGGATTTCGTGGCATTTTCTTAATTGTAAATTTAAAATTTTTAGTAAAATTATATAAATATTAGGCTGCTGTAAATATAAATAAAAACATATGGTAAAAACTAATCAAACTTGGTATCACTTTTCAACAAAAAAAAAAGACATTGTTAATGGAACGCTTACACTAGAAAGACGAATCATTTAATACTTAACGAGTACTCTGTTCGTATTTTCACATAAAGGATGTGTGTCGAATGGTAACGAAGTTGTAGGGATAGTAAATATATGAAGTTAAGAGTGGTGAATAATTTTTGAGTAGCCCAGGGGCTAGTAAGATTTTTGACAAAACAGCAAACAGTAGAATTCACACATGCTTCATCTAGAAGCTGCCCACATTGAATAATATCCATATTTTTGTATGTACCATCAAGCAAGAGGATTTCCGCTTTGGGTTTGTCAGCATTTATAAGTTTAAAACGCTTAATCCTGTTAATGCTTTTCAGCCTTCTGCAGAGGAAGACTAATTTTGAAGCAGCAGCGTTAAGATAGTCATTTATCAAATTTTATGTGCCCCGGTAATAATGTGCCATTATGAGATCGCGTGTATATACAGAATTAAATTTCACAAGAACGGATTTGCCTTTTAAAATATAGCAACAATGTTGTATATCAAGCGGACTAAGTTCTATATTACATATCGCTGCAATTTTTATCACCAGCTGTCTTAAGTCTTTAATCCCATCTGGCAAGCCATTTATTACAATGTTAGCTCTATTCAATCTTCTTTGTTATATATCAGAGTGCATTTGAAAATCACAAATCTCATTAGCACGATTACTATCCAAGTGCTTACATATGTCATAACTGTTTTTAAGCTCTTGCACTATCAGTTGCATTTTATTGTTAAATTCAGCATGAGAGGCTTCAATAACCTCACACATTTTGGACTGAAAATTCTTGACTTGCTCCTGAAGCTTAGCCTTATAATGGTCTTGCCACTTTTCTAAAGAAATGTTATATTCTGCACAGCACTTACGAAGCTCAGAATTAAAATCAGGCACAACAGTATTATCATCCAATAAGGCAGAGGAAGTTGTACCTTGGTGATCTTTAAGCACGCTATATGGAAAGCGTACAACCAAAACTGCATCCCGTAACTGCAAGATTACATTTAGGGCATTTATAAACTTTTCTTTTTGGAGCCATATTTAGTAGTTAATTGAAAATTTCTAGCTCAAAAACAGCAACAACAAATGGCGCAAAACAGCAATAGCTGCCGTTGTTATACAAACGCAGTATAAATTAAATTAAACTCCTCAATCGAACAGAATTCCAAAATTCCTTCAATAGATCAAGACTTCGCGTAATTTATTTATGATGATTTGACAAAATTTAGCTACATTTATGAGCAATATTCAATATTATAAAGGGTGATTTTTTTGAGGTTAGGATTTTCATGCATTAGTATTTGACAGATCACGTGGGATTTCAGACATGGTGTCAAAGAGAAAGATGCTCAGTATGCTTTGACATTTCATCATGAATAGACTTACTAACGAGCAACGCTTGCAAATCATTGAATTTTATTACCAAAATCAGTGTTCGGTTCGAAATGTGTTCAAATTTTGGCAAATTTTGTTCAGCGATGAGGCTCATTTCTGGTTGAATGGCTACGTAAATAAGCAAAATTGCCGCATTTGGAATGAAGAGCAACCAGAAGCCGTTCAAGAACTGCCCATGCATCCCGAAAAATGCACTGTTTGGTGTGGTTTGTACGCTGGTGGAATCATTGGACCGTATTTTTTCAAAGATGCTGTTGGACGCAACGTTACGGTGAATGAACACATTTCGAACCGAACACTGATTTTGGTAATAAAATTCAATGATTTGCAAGCGTTGCTCGTTAGTAAGTCTATTCATGATGAAATGTCAAAGCATACTGAGCATCTTTCTCTTTGACACCATGTCTGAAATCCCACGTGATCTGTCAAATACTAATGCATGAAAATCCTCACCTCAAAAAAATCACCCTTTACAATTTTTTTCGCGAGCTTACTTTTTTACATGTTACACATTGCAGGGTTGCCAACATTCTGGCAACCTAACTATTGAGTTGCCCAAAAAGTAATTTCGGATTTTTTAAAAGAAAGTAAATGCATTTTTAAAAAAACTTAGAATGAACTTTAATCAAATATACTTTTTTTACACTTTTTTTCTAAAGCAAGTTAAAAGTAACAGCTGATAATTGACAGAAGAAAGAATGCAATTACAGAGTCACAAGCTGTGAAAAAAATTGTCAACGCCGACTATATGAAAAATCCGCAATTACTTTTTGGGCAACCTTGGAAGCAGCTCAAAATATACCACACCCTTCCAATCCCACCAAACAGACAGCATAACCTTCTTTTGGTGGATATCAGCCTTTGAAGTGGTTTGAGCTGGTTCACCATGCCTGGACCATGATCGTTTTCGACTAACGTTGTTGTAAACAATCCATTTTTCATCTCCAGTTATGATTTGTTTTAAAAACGGATCGAATTGATTGCGTTTAAGGTGCATATCACAAGCGTTGATTCGGTTTGTTAAATGAATTTCTTTCAATACATGTGATACCCATATTAAAATTGACGCCAAACAAACAAATGTAAACAAAATTTCGCGCACTTTTTTCTAAAGCAAGCTAAAAGTGACAGCTGATAACTGACAGAAGAAAGAATGCAATTACAGAGTCACAAGCCGTTAAAAAAATTTGTCAACGCCGACTATATTACTACAATACTATATTACTTTTTGGGCAACCCAATATTTGAGGGTTATTATGGGGCGTCCGCTACACAGTTGGCCCCTAATGTTGATATCAGATACGTGGTCTACTCCCACATATCTTTAATTTGAGCCCCTCATTTCCATAGTCGGCAAACATGACCGGCTTGGGGAGTGTTTTGTGGGATGGGCGGCCACTCAATGAGTTGGCCTTGAAAATATATATCGGATTCGTGTTCCACTTTAAAAACCCTCTTATTGGAGCCTTATATTGCACTAGTCAGAAAATACTTACTATTTAGGTGGTGTTGTGGGGGTGGGGTGGCCCCATAGACACTTTTCCCGAATATTGATATCAAATTCGTGCTTTACTCCCAAAGACATTTCATTTGAGTCCCATATTGTCGTGATTGGTCTAAATATATGTTTGGTAGGTTTTAAAGTAGGGCATCCTCCCTAGGTACCCCATCCGAAATTTGAATACCAAATTTTTATCTTTAGGGTACTATATGAGAGTACACAAAATTTCGCTTAAATCGCACCACCTATTTCCGAGATCTAGCGTTTCTGAAAATTAGGGTAAGGTGGAGGGTCTGCCCCCCTTCGTGTGTTTAGTTCTTACCTATACCACACACAACCAAAACTCGTTGACAGATAGTGCACTTCGCGAGAAAAATTTTGTAATCCGCTGTTTACGGTATGGCTGTGTTTATCGGGACAATAAGTCGCTAACCGGCACCCATCTGCCGGTTAAGGTTTATCGTTAGGATAAGCAATAAGCATATATTCAGAAAACCAAATGCCTTTAACCAGATAAATATCGATGCGATAAATTATAAACAGAGAATGAGAAACCCGGCAAATGACAAATGGATTGTGGAATAAATATGTAACTTTTTCGATTAAATCAAATTTTTATTTCATCAAACATACATGAAGACACATATCTATAAAAAAAGTGCAATACATATGAGAATACATTCCGATTAGAACGCGCTCTATTCGTATACGACGTATATAAGACGTTATGAATACAAAAAGTGACAGCTCATGTGACATGTGATCGTGTATTGGCAGCTTTACTACCATATTGGTGTATACTGTAAAACAAATACCAAATACCGAATATAACGGGCAAAGGAATGACAACTTGAATTATCTCTGTGGTATCATTCCGAATAGAATGTTCATTTCAATTTATCCCGTTTCATTGTTTCATACGCGTTTCATTTCACGTGAGGGTCGTGTTTTTCTGATTTCGATTTGTTGATTAATTCTATTTTTTCACGTTAGGAGAGAACAAGAATTTTCCTTATAATTTCTTTTTAAGTGCGACATACATTTTATTTCGAGTGAAAACAACACGAAAACAAGTGTTTAATATACTTTTTTAACTTCTTCCGAAGAACAAAAAGGTAAGTGCCGATAAAAATAAAAAAAATTGACTTCGTGTGTGTACGTGAATGTGGAAGAGGTATTAAAAACCAGTAAAGAAAAGCAAGGGTTGGGGATAAGAAAGAATTGAAAATCTGGAGAATATTGGAAATTTTGTACGACAATCGCAAGTAGATAATGTGTACCAATAGTGCCCTTAATCATTGATAAAATGGTAATTTTATCAAGTAAATTCATTAAACATATTAAAATATGAAATAGCATGGCTGCCGCAAAAAAGGGTGGGGACCCTCTAGACGAGAAAGAAGTCTTTGCGCCATGACAATGCTACCTACCCACAAGCGCAAATAGAAAAGTTTACTTTTTTTTGGTAAAAGGTCTCTTTAAAAAAGGGGAACAATAAATAGCAAGGAGACGTACATGCATACATTTTCTTCACGATTTATTTGTTATTGGAGGTTTTATTAAACGTCATTGTTTGTCGTTGTTTTGCTATAAATGGTAACCGAGCGCAGTCATTTTCCATTTTGTTGAACGACATTATTTGCATCTACCACAATAATCATCATCGTTAAAAGTTAAATTTAAAATTCCATACACATACCCACAACAGTTTGCTTATCGCCCTGTGTCTGGGCTTTCTTGTTTTTTTTTTTTTTTTTTTTGTGGTATACAAGTATGACTGACTGTGTGTGCATGTTTGTCTCGTTTTTGAAAAGTTGTATCACCTCGCTCTCTTGGGAGCTACCAGTACAATGTATCGCCCTTTATCCAAATCAAAAATATCCTGTGGTGTCCGAACGTATGTGTGATTCACTGCCCACATTTTTACATTTCTCGTTTGAATGACATTTCCTTTCAATTCTGCATTCTCCCCTCTATTATGGATAGGTCGTCGTCCACATAGGCTGCATGCTTTCTTTTACATTGTCTTTGGCCTTTAGGCTCTACTCCTTTTCAAATTCATTCATTGGTTCTCTTCTCCATTTATTTTCTCCGATAGAAATCCCACAAAAACTTCACATGCCGGTTGTTATTGTTATTGTTGCTGTTGTTATTACTTTTTTCTTCCCCCCTATGATTCATACTTGTATTTGACGTTGTGTAAATCTTGTCATTATTTTTTGTTGTATTATCTTCAAATTCACAGTAAACAAATTGGGCAACTCTGCCCCTTCATTCACAAAGTATCATTAGTGTTGCCATAAGCATTACGTATTCTAACAGAGTTTATTTGGGAGCAATGTTAATATACATATATATGTGTATATATGTATATTAACCTGCAGCACAGAGACCGTCCAGTTGGTTTGTTTCGTCTGTTTGCACTCTTCTACTTTATTTTTATTTTTGTTTTACTTATTTGTTTTTTTTTTTTTTTATTAATGCTTATTTTTATACCCACCACCACAGAATAGGGGGTATAAACATATCCATTTTCGACCCTACAAAGTATATATATTTCGGATCGGCGTAAAATTCTAAGGCGATTTAACGATGTCCGTGTGTCTGTCCGTCTGTCGGTCCGTCTGTTGTAATAACTCTACAGGCACAGATATGTCTTTTTGCTGCACGCATGTTAAGTTCTTGAACGGGCCAAATCGGACCATATTTGGATATATCGGCCATATAGACTGATCTCCCGATAAAGCCCATAAAAGCTTTATTTATTACCCGATTTAACTGAACTATATTCACGGAATATATCCGGTTAAGTGTTTGAAACCCATTAAAGCTGTATTTATTATCCGATTTCGATAAAATTTGAAACAGTAAGTTGTTTAGGCCTCCCGACATCCGACTCAAATATGGTTTAGATCGGACAATATTTGGATATAGCTGCCATTTAGACCGATCTGCCAATTAAGGGTCTGAAGCTGAATTTATTACCCGATTTCGCTTTAATTTGAAACAGTGAGTTGTTTTTAACCTTCCGACATCTGAATAAAAAAATGGTGGGTGTACTCTAAAGATCTAGAACTCGTCATTTCGAAAAGGCTACCCGACAACTGTAGTGTGTATCGAGCGGAGATCCTTGCAATTAAGGAAGTGGTGGAATGGCTAAGATATAATGTCATAACGACGATTGGCATAAATATCTTCTCAGTCAGCCATTAAATCCCTGCTGAACGTATTTCTGAACACAAAAACCGACCTCGACTGTAGCAGATCTCTCAACGAGATGGATGAACAGCTTAAAATTCACCTGTTTTGGGTGCCGGGCCACACAGATATCCCAGGGAATCCTAAAGCGGATGAGCTTGCAAGACTAGGGACTGCCCTACACATTCCAGGGATACTGGAATCTGTGGGTATGCCTTTAGCGACATGTAAGCTAAGTTTTTAGGAACAGGCCCGAAGGACAACGAATGATGGATGGTCACAAAGAGGGGGCTGTGAGCATTCCAAAACTATGTGGCCTAATCTAGACTTGAAGAGGTCCCCTGCTTTGCTGTCATTGGCTAGAACAGATGTGTCAGTCATTGTGTCCGTCAAGACAGGTAACTGTCTAATCGGAAAACATGCTCACAGACTGGAGGTTGCCAGCAACGACTTTTGCAGAAGCTGTGAGGACATCCACACAAGCTGGAACATTAAGGTTCGATCTGGGTGGTGTTCATGCTGTCACGAGAAGCTTAGCTGCGAGCTACCGGGCGGGTCCATAGATTGCGGATAGTGGAATGCTCCATACGGAGTGCAATTGTGCAATTGCGCCCAATCAGCGGTATCGAGTGGAGAGTCTCAGTGAGAGGTCGGGTGGCACTGACTCTTGCACAAATACCGAGTGCCTATGATACTCGATATGACAAGGCGAGTTATTGGCGCCTTTAAATAACCAATGGCCACCATGTTCCTGCGGCGATCGGTCCTTTGGACCGGAACGAGCTTGCTCACCCACAGGAGCTTGACGAAGATCGCCATCTCCACATGAAAATGTGGTTACAACAACAACATCTATGTGAGTCTGATGGCAGACTGCCACTTAAACCTAACCTTACCCATATAGATATAGCGGCCATATAGACCGATGTTGCAATTTAAGGTCTAAATCCCACAATATTGTGTATTATAAAATTTTATACTATTTCACTTTTATTTTCATTTAGTTTTAATATATTTTTTACATTTTTTTAAATATTTTTTTTCTTCATTAACCAGCTCGGACCAATGCGCTTTTATTTCTTGCTTCCATTTCAAAACAAAACAACAAAAACCCTTTAAAGAGTCTTAGAAATTGTGGTGTGTTAAATGTATTAGGGCTGCAATGATCCCGATTTCGCCTTTTGCACTTTTTTTATACCCATTACCGAAGGATGGGGGTATATTCATTATGTCATTCCATTTGCAACACATTGAAATATCAATTTCCGACCCTATAAGTACATATGTTCTTGATCGTCATAAAAATCTAAGACGATCATGTCCGCCTGTCTGTTGAAATCACGCTACAGTCTTTAAAAATAGAGATATTGAGCTGAAACTTTGCACAGATTCCTTTTTGTCCATAGGCAGGTTAAGATAGAAGATGGACTATATCGGACTATATCTTGATATAGCCCCCATATAGACCGATCCGGCGATTTAGGGTCTTAGACCCATAAAAGCCACATTTATTATCCGATTTTGCTTAAATTTGGGACTTTCCCAACTTTCGGCGACATCGAGTTGTAAGTTGTGTCAGGGCCTTCGCCACCTTCTTCAATTTGGCCCAGATTTGTCCAGATTTGGTTGTAGCTGCCATATAGACCGATCTCTCGATTTAAGGTTTTGGGCCCATAAAAAGCGCATTTATTGTCCGATTACGCCGAAATTTGGGACAGTGAGTTGTGTTAGGCTCTTCGACAGCCTTCTTCAGTTTGGCCCAGATCGGTTCAGATTTGGATATAGCTGCCATATAGACCGATCTCTCGATTTAAGGTTTTGGGCCCATAAAAAGCGCATTTATTGTCCGATTACGCCGAAATTTGGGACAGTGAGTTGTGTTAGGCTCTTCGACAGCCTTCTGCAGTTTGGCCCAGACCGGTTAAGATTTGGATATATCTGCCATATAGACCGATCTATCGATTTAAGGTTTTGGGCCTATAAAAGGCGCATTTATAGTCCGATGTCGCCGAAAGTTGGGAAAGCGAGTTGTGTTACGGCCTTCGACATCCTTCTTCAATTTGTCACAGAACGGTCCAGATTTGAATATAGCTGCCATATAGAGCGATCTCTCGATTTAGGGTTTTGGGCCCATAAAAAGAGCATTTATTGTCCGATGTCGCCGGAATTCGGGACAGTGAGTTGTGTTAGGCTCTTCGACAGCCTTCTTCAGTTTGGCCCAGATCGGTTCAGATTTGGATATTACTGCCATATAGACCGATCGCTCGATTTAGGGTTTTGAGACTATAAAAGGCGCATTTATTGTCCGATGTCGCCGAAATTTGGGATACTGAGTTGTGTTACGGCCTTCGACATCCTTCTTCAATTTGGCCCAGATCGGTTCAGATTTGGATATAGCTGCCATACAGACCGATCGCTCGATTTAAGGTTTTGGGCCCATAAAAAGAGCATTTATAATCCAATTTCGCTGAAATTTGACACACTGACTTATGTTAGGCTTTTCCGTGTAGTATATGGTTCAGATCGGTCTATATTTGGATGTAGCTACCATAAAGACCAATACTTTGTTCTACAAAGTTGAACAATGACTTGTACTTCTTAGACCACTCAATGTCCGTGCCGAATTTGGTCCGATTTAGACCGATCTGCCGATTAAGTCTTTAAATTTTGAATCGGTAAGTTGTTTTAAGCCTTCCGGCATCCGACTCAAATATGATTCTAATCAAGCGTTTTACAAACACAGGATTTTATATATAAATCTTGCGCTGTTTCTATATGTCACTTCAACATTATCTAAAGAGTTTGGTAGAAATCGGTTCAGATTTAGATATAGCTCCAATATATATGTTCGTCCGATTTTGAGAAAATTTGCAATAAAGTGCTAATTTGTTAACAGGCTTTCTCGAAATATAGCAAAAGGAATTTTCTCTTGACTCTCGATATTACTGGTGAATTTCATAGAAATTAGTTCAGAAATGTTGCCATTTGTCAACAGTATTACATTTAGCTTTACTCGAAATTTGATACGGGTAGTTTAATAATCCGTCTGAAAACATCCGTAGAGGTCCATCAAATTCAAATACTGCTTCAAATACTTGTTATACCCACCACCGTAGGATAGGGGGAGTATTCATTTAGTCATTCTGTTTGCAACACATCGAAATATCAATTTCCGGCCCTACAAAGTATATATATTTCGGATCGTCGTACGACTATTTAACGATGTCCGTGTGTCTGTCCGTCTGTCTGTTGTAATCACTCTACAGCCTTCAAAAATTGAGATATTGAGCTGAAATTTGGCACAGATACGTCTTTCCGATGCACGTTGGTGTTGGTTAAGTTCTTGAACGGCCCATATTTGGATATAGCTGCTATATAGACTGATCTGCCGATAAAGGTCTAATGCCCATAATTGCTTTATTTTTTATTCGAATTCGCTGAATTTGAAACAGCGAGTAGTTTAAGGCTTCCCGATGTCTGACCCAAATATGGTTCGGATCGGACTATATATATAGCTGCCATACATACCGATCTGCCGATAAAGCCCATAAAAGCTTTATTTATTACCCGATTTAGCTGAAATTTGAAACAGTGGGTTATTTTCGGCCTGCCGACATCTGACCTAAATATGGTTCAGATCGGACTATATTTATATATATAGCTGTCATATAGACCGATCTGCCGATAAAACGTCTGAAAGCACTATTTATCACCCGATTTCGCTGAAATTTGAAACAGTGGGTAGTTTTAGGTCTCCCGACAACCTTCCCAATAAGGTTCGGATCGGACTATATTTAGATATAGCTGCCATACAGACCGATCTCCCGATAAAGGGTCTGAAGCCATTAAAAGCTTTATTTATTACCCGATTTTTTTGAAATTTGAAATACAAAATTCAACAGTGATTTATATTGATTAGACCACTCAATGTCCGTGCCGAATTTGGGTGCATAAGTTATCCAATTTTCACCGGATTGTGACGAAAGGGGGTTTACATATATATACCCGAGGTGGTGGGTATCCAAAATTCGGCTCAGCCGAACTTAATTCTTTTTTACTTGTTTTATAATTATTTTTGGAGTTTTTCATTTATTTTATATATTTGTTTATTTATTTTATATATTTGTTTATTTATTTTATATTAGCTGGACGGGGCCCGCTCCGCTGCGCCTTCTTTGACTTTATATGGGACAAAATTATCCTTTGAATATTTATTTTTGACAATAAAGAGCTTTGAGTGAAATACCATGCTACGAAAATAGTATGTGTATATAGCTTGAGAAACAGCATAACAATATAAATGTCTTTATCTGAATTCCATATGATCATTATTCGTCTATGACTTCGCTCGGAGGGTTTATAGTCATTTAAGTTTGGATGTTAAAGACTTATTTTAGCTTAAAAGACTTTATTGGAGCCCGATATTCTCATATGGATTTTGGTAGTGGGAAGTGCCCCAGGGTGGTGGTTGGTGGGTTAAGGGGGTGGTGTGCACCCCCAGAAACGTGGTCCCGTAAGTGGGTATGAATTTCGTGCCCTACTCCCAAATACCTTTCATTTGAGCCCCAAAATTGCAAAGATCGGTAGATATCTATGTCCAATTTAGGGATGTTTTGTGGGGTGACGTGGGCCCCCAGACACTTAGTCCTGAAAAAATATTAGCATCGTGCTCTACCCTCAAAAACTATTTTCTAAACCCCATATTGCCATTAGTTTATGGGATGAGGCGTCTCCCAGACCATTGGCCCCAAATTGTTAATTATACTCCCAAATACCTTTATTTGAGGCCCATATTGCATCGGTTTGTGGGTTGTTTTTGGGGAAAGGGTAGACACCCAGAAAATTGTTTCCGGAAGTGGGTACCAATTTCGTGCTCTACTCCCCAATATCTTTCACTTGAGCCCCACCTTGACATGGTTTTGGAGAGTGAGGTGGTCGCCCAAACACTTGAAAATTTATCAGCATCTTGCTCTACTCTCAAATATCATTTATTTGAACCCCAGATTGCCATTGGCCTCAAAATTGGAAATCAAATACATTCGCTAATCTTAAATATCTTTTATTCAAACCCTTTACTGCAAAAGTCATGAAATATGTCCAGTTGGGGGTATGGGCCCTAAGAACTATCAATATCGAGCTCCACTCTCTTTAAGACCCAAATTGTCATGGTGAGCAAATATGTCCTATTTGCGGGTGGGACGTCGGTTAGACAGTTGGTCCCGAATGTTCATATCACATTCGTAGTCTACTCCTAATTACCTTTAATTTGTCGAGAAACATGACCGTTTTGGGGGCTGTTTTGAGGGATGGGGAGGCCACTCAGTGACTTGGCGCTGAAAATATATATTAGATTCTTGTTCTACTCTAAAATTCGTCTTATTTGAGCCCCTTATTGCAATGGTCAGCAAATACGTCCTATTTGGGTTGTTTTATGGGGTTGCCCATAAACACTTTTTCCCGAATATTGATATCACATTCATGCTTTACTCCCAAAGACTTTTCATTTGAGCCCTATATTGCTATGGCCGTAAATTTTTCACCTTTGGGGGGTGTTTTGGGAAAGGGGTGGGCCCCCAGAAACTTCGTCCCACATTTGGATATCAAATTCATAATCTACTCGCAAATACCATTCATTTGAGTCCCATATTGCCATTGTCAGTAAATATGTCCGATTTAGGGGGGTTTTGGGGGTTGGGGTGGTCTCCCCAACAACTTGGTCCGACAATTGGATATCAGATACGTTTTCTACTCTTAAATACCTTTCATTTGAGTCCCATATTGTCGTGATTGGACTATATATATATATATATTTGGTAGGCTTTGGGGGTGGGTCGGCCCCCTAGGTATCCCATCCGAAATTTGGATACCAAACTTTTGTTTGGAGGTTACTATAAGAGAGCACACAAAATTTCTGTTAAATCACACGACCCATCTCTGATATCTGGCATTTCTGAAAATTAGGGTAAAGGGGAGGGTCCGCCACCAAATAAATTTTACTTATTATACCCTCCACCATAAGATGGGGGGTATACTAATTTCGTCATTCTGTTTGTAACTACTCGAAATATTCGTCTGTGACCCCATAAAGTATATATATTCTTGATCGTCGTGAAATTTAATGTCGATCTAGCCATGTCCGTCCGTCCGTCCGTCTGTCTGTCGAAAGCACGCTAACTTCCGAAGGAGTAAAGCTAGCCGCTTGAAATTTTGCACAAATACTTCTTATTAGTGTAGGTCGGTTGGTATTGTAAATGGGCCATATTGGTCCATGTTTTGATATAGCTGCCATATAAACCGATCTTGGGTCTTCTTGAGCCTCTAGAGTGCACAATTCTTATCCGATTGGAATGAAATTTTGCACGACGTGTTTTGCTATGATATCCAACAACTGTGCCAAGTATAGTTCAAATCGGTCCATAACCTGATATAGCTGCCATATCAACCGATCTTGGGTCTTGACTTCTTGAGCCTCTAGCGTGCGCAATTTTTATCCGATCAGAGTGAAATTTTGCACGACGTGTTTTGTTATGATATCCATCAACTGTGCCAAGTATGGTTCAAATCGGTCCATAACCTGATATAGCTGCCATATAAACCGATCTTGGGTCTTGACTTCTTGAGCCTCTAGAGTGCGCAATTCTTATCCGATTAAAATGAGATTTTGCACGACGTGTTTTGTTATTATATCCAACAACTGTGCTAAGTATGGTTCACATCGGTCCATAACCTGATATAGCTGCCATATAAACCGATCTTGGGTCTTGACTTCTTGAGCCTCTAGCGTGCGCAATTCTTATCCGATCAGAGTGAAATTTTGCACGACGTGTTTTGTTATGATATCCAACAACTGTGCCAAGTATGGTTCAAATCGGTCCATAACCTGATATAGCTGCCATATAAACCGATCTTGGGTCTTGACTTCTTGAGCCTCTAGAGGGCGCAATTCTTATCCGATTGGAGTGGAATTTCGCACGACGTGTTTTGTTATGATACCCAACAACTGTGCCAAGTATGGTTGAAATCGGTCCATAACCTGATATAGCTGTCATATAAACATATCTGGGGATTTGACTTCTTGAGCTTCTAGAGGGCGCAATTCATATCCGATTTGGCTGAAATTTAGCATGACGTATTTTGTTTTTACTTTCAACAACTGTGTCGAATAAGGGTTAAATCGGTTCATAACCTGATATAGCTGCCATATAAACCGATCTGGGATCTTGACTTCTTGACCCCTAGAGGTCGCAATTATTATCCGATATGCCTGAAATTTAGTACGATGGATCCTCTCATGACCATCAACAAACGTGTTTATTATGGTCTGAATCGGTCTATAGCCCGATACAGATCCCATATAAATCGTTCTCTCTATTTTACTTCGTGAGCCCCAATGGGCGCAATTCTTATACGAATTGGCTGGAATTTTACACACGTCTCCAACATATAATTTAATTGTGGTCCGAACCGGACCCTATCTTGATATCGTTTTAATAGCAGGGCAACTCTTTTCTTATATCCTTTTTTTTGCCTAAGAAGAGATGCCGGGAAAAGAACTCGACAAATGCGATCCATGGTGGAGGGTATATAAGATTCGGCCCGGCCGAACTTAGCACGCTTTTACTTGTTTTTTATTATTTTTATTTTTTTTGTTCATTCTTTTTGTGTCTTCAATTTGCTACCTTACTTAACACATGAATTTGGCAACTCTGTTTTGTGGCTCACAGTGTAATGACAGCGTGTGGCCTTCGTTTTTTGTTTTTGTTATTGACGTTGCCTTTGCCAGTTTGTCATATTTAGCAGGTCAAGTGCGGTTTAAAGCGAAGGCGGTGGGTGGTTGGTTGGAAAAAGGTGGCATCTGTGGGTCAAGTTCTATTCTCTCAAAACAAATGCCGCACACACATTTTATGAGGTAGCTTGTAAAGGCTATCAGGTTTCTTTGGTGGTGGACAAAAATAGCAACATCGGCGGCCACTGTCAACAAAGCGACGTCCACAGAAATGTTAATGAGGCACATAAATGATGGAAAGAAGGAAAAAAAGGAGGAAAGTAAAAAAAGCGATAACATAAACCCGAAGTGGTGGGGAAAATCACACAATGTATTCAATTTCCAGATATTTTCGAAGGTCATTACAAAATCGAACAAAACGTATACGATAATAGCGCAAGTGGAAAAGTGGTGAAACAACTTTTAAGTGTTACCATAATTAAAACGGTCGCACAAAGAGATCAGGTAACATGGCGGGAAGTAAAACGATAGCCATTTGCCTGACACCATCATCATATACGTTGTTTTTGTGCAAAGATCAAAGAGGGTCAGGCGATGCGATTTTTTTTGCGAGTGTTTTGAAAATATTTGGAACTTTCCTTGGACTTGAGCTAGTTGACAGTTGAGGAAATGCTGCAATCTAACATCTTTGTTCCATGTGGGTAATTAGCAGAATTCCAAATAGTGCAAATCATTGGGAATCTTCAAAAACTGAATTCCGCCGTGTGGCACACGGCTTTAAACATGATATACCGGTAGATAGTCTCAAGAACGAAAAGTTAACGTTAAGCTGGGATCAAATTGCCGAATATGATAGTCAAAAGATCAAGTTTACCCGATAACTATTGAAACAAATACTTAAATGAAACAAATGATTTACACTCGTTTATGTCACAGTCTAGAAGAAGGCGACTAAAACTTCAACTCGAGATAGCTTGTGTTCTATATACAGTTTAAGCCAAAACCTTAGCACCCCCTCAGTACACTTTTATACCTACCACCGAAGGATGGGGGTATATTCATTTCATTTTGCCATTTCGTTTGCAACACATCGAAATATCCATTTCCGACCCTATAAAGGATATACAATATATTCTTGATCAGCGTAAAAATCTAAGACGATCTAGCCATGTCCGTCCGTCTGTCTGTTGAAATCACGCCACAGTCTTTAAAAATAGAGATATTTAGCTGAAACTTTGCACGGATGCTTTTTTTGTCCAAAAGCAGGTTAAGTTCGAAGATGGGCTATATCGGACTATATCTTGATATAGCCCCCATATAGACCGATCGGCCGATTTAGGGTCTTAAGCCCATAAAAGTCACATTTATTATCCGATTTTGCTGAAGTTTGGGACAGTGAGTTGTGTTAGGCCCTTCGACATCCTTCTTCAATTTAGCCCAGATCGGTCCAGATTTGGAGATAGCTGCCATAAAAACCAATCCGCCGATTTAGGGTCTTAGGTCCTTAGAAGCCACATTTATTGTCCGATTTTGCTGATATTTGTGACAGTGAGTTGTGTTAGGCCCTTCGACATTCTTCTTCAATTTGGCTATGATCGGTCCAGATTTGGATATAGCCGATGGCTATAGCCATGGATATAGCCATATAGACCGATCTCTCGATTTAAGGTCTTGCGCCCATAAAAGACGCATTTATTGTCCGATGTCGCCGAAATTTGGGATACTGAGTTGTGTAAGGCCCTTCAACAATCTTCTTCTATTTGGCTCAGATCGGCTCAGATCAGCTTAGATTTGGATATAACTACCATATAGACCGATCTCTCGATTTAAGGTTTTGGGGCCATAAAAAGCGCATTTATATCCGATTTCACTGAAATTTGCACACCCTTTGAAAGCACACCCAATTTAAGCTACAAATTTAGTCATATTTAAAAAAAATCACAGCCAAATAAAAATGTTATCCACAGCAAAGCGAAAGATGTTCGAATATGTACTGGGAGTGTTTACCATCCCTAATCTGTCATTAATGGCCTTTTGTTTCTATTACGAAACGTTGGTTTATGTCAATAGATTTGTCATTAAAAGGTTAGTATATTTACGGGCAAACGAGCTTGTTTCTTTGATAGGAGGCCCCACATTCATTGCACGAAAGCATACTCAAGAGACCCAAAATAAGCCTACTAAACTAGCGACTTAATTAGGGCTTTATTACAAGTGTCTCTGCTGCGAAGAATATGCACCAATGGTTGTTGTTGTAGCAGTTTGTTGTGCTCTATCTTTTATTTGCTTGATTCTGTTGCATACATCTTGAACGTCGGCATCAATCCTTGCTCTGTAGAAGTTGGGGCGGCTTCATCTGCCGGAACGTAATTGAGCCAGAACTACTCTGGTTTGCCGGGGGAGGTCAATTTCTTCAGGTGCAATGGCAGGCGAGCGTTGCCGTGTCTGCATGAATGTTGTCTAGACCCGCATGATATACCGCTTGATCTAGGGGTTTTCTCGTAGCGCCAATGGTATTCTTGGCATGATTTTACGTTTTAAAAGAGATCTAATGAAACTGATAACGAGAGAGATTTGCTTATCCCATAACGGCTCGGCCATGGATACCAAATTCAGCCATAGTTTCTAATAACTTTGAGCGTGTAGAGCTGTTTTGAAAAAAAGATGCCAAGTGTCGTATGAAATTCTGGTCCATGGTGGATTTACCAATTCTACAGTTAATTTTATTATCTCGTTGACCTTAGATTTTGGCTTTGGTACCATCGCGATACTCCTAGTTGTTGTTGTTGTAGCCAGATGTTTGTGTGTGGAAGCAGCGATCCTTGTCAAGCTTAATAGGTGAGCAAGATCGTTCTGGTCCTTGGATCGATCGCCGGGGAAACGTTATGGCCATTACTCGCCTTGCCATATCGAGTATCTAGGCACTCAGTTGAGCCGTTGAGCCTTCGTAAACGAAGCATTCCACTATCCGCAACCTGTGGGCGCTCGGTATCTCCCAGCTGAGTTTCTCGTGATGACGATGAACACCTCCTCTGTGAGCATCACACAGGCTGGAACATTGAGGTCCGATCTGTGTGGTGTTCATTGCTGTTGCGAGCTACCGGGCGCGTACACAGGTTGCGGATAGTGGCATGCTCCATACGGGGTAGCTGCAACGGCAGTCGCGGACAATCAGCAGTATCGAGCGGAGACTCGGAGGTCTGGCGGCACCGGGTCTTGCAGAAGTACTGGGTGCCTATGAGGTTCGATATGACAAAGCGGGTTAGGGGCGCCTTTAGGTAACCCATGGACACTCTTTCCTTGGCGATCGATCCTTTGGACCGGAAGGGGCTTGGTCACCAAGTGCGACTTTGGGTGCGTTTAACATGGAGTGGGTAATAGTTTGGCAATACGCCGCTATTATCATTTGTACAAAGAGTGCTTTTTATACATACCCTCCACCGAAGGATGCGGTTATACTCGTTTTGTCATTTCGTTTGCAACACATCGAAATATCCATTTCCGACCCTATAAAGTATATATATTCTTGATCGTAAAAATCTAAGACGATCTAGCCATGTCCGTCTGTACGTTTGTCTGTTGAAATCAAGCTATAGTCTTTAAAAATAGAGACATAGGCGCTGAAACTTTGCACGGATTATTTTTCTGTCCATGGACAGGTAAAGTTCGAAGATGGGCTATATCGGACTATACCTTTATATAGCCCCCATATAGACCGATCTCTCGATTTAAGGTATTGGGGCCATAAAAGTCGCATCTATTTTACCGATTTTACCAAAACTTGGAACAGTGAGTTATGTTAGCCCCTTCGACATCCCTCTTGGCCCAGGGACGGTCCAGATTTGGATATAGCTGATATATAGACCGATCTCCCAATTTAAGGTTTTGGGCCCACAAGGGCGCATTTATTGTTCGATTTCGCCGAAATTTGGGACAGCGAGTTGTGGTAGGCCTTTCGAGATCCTTATCAATTTGGCACAGATCGGTCCAGATTTGGATATAGCTGCCACATAGACCGATCTCTCGATTTAAGATTTTAGGCCAATAAAAAGCGCATTTATTGTTCGATGTCGCCAAAATTTGCGACAGTGTGTTGTGTAAGATCCTTCGAAGTCCAGATCGGCTCAGAGTTGGATATAGCTGCCATATAGACGGATCTCTCGATTTAAAGTCTTGGCCCCATAAAAGGCTCATTTATATTCCGATTCCAAGATGAAATTTGACACAGTGACTTATGTTAGGCTTTTCGACATCCGTGTCGTATATGGTTCAATTTGGTCTATATTTGGATATAGCTCACAAAAAAGACCAATATTTTGTTCTACAAAGTTGAACAATGATTTGTTCTTCTTAGACCACTCAATGTCCGTGCCGAATTTGGTCCAAATCGGACAATATTTCCATAAAGCTGCTATGGGAGCTTAAATTATGCATTTTTCACCGGATTCTGACGAAAGGTGGTTTACATATAAACACGAGGTGGTGGGTATCCAAAGTTCGGCCCGGCCGAACTTAATGCCTTTTTACTTGTAACATGCTGCTTTTATCTGAAATTGCATGCTTAAAGCTTGATCTTAGACAATTTTAAACGCTGTAAGAGCTACTAACGCTGTGGACTGTTTTCGAATAAATATTTAGCTTAATGAAATATTTGCGAGTTTTTCAACTTGTGGAAACCAAACTACACAAACTCAGAAACTTTGAGAAAGAGTTCAAAAAAACTAAAATTTATCTTTCAGGCTTTGACGTAAGAAGCTGTAGTGTGCGTGCAGTGTCAGATCTTACTCAAAATGTCAGGCTTTAAATTCTGGCTAAATGATTTAAAGCAATATTGGTTCTTGTTGTAGCAGTGTGTTGTACACTGAAGCAATAGCCGATCGCGTCAATCCGGTATGGACAACCGGCAAAAAATATGATTTTGAATCACTAAAGTGTGTGGAAAGTCTCAGTATCCTTTTTTTGAGTTACTCGAGTGATCAGTGAAAAGTGCAAATATTCGAATGTTAAAATCGAGATAGCCTAAAATGTGGCTTATGATCCAATTTTTCTGACTCCATAATCGCTAAAGAACTCCATTTATAAATTGTTGGCCCTTCAAATTGAAAAACGGATGAAATTATAGTTGCCAAATTTTCTTAATACAAAACTTTAATCTAAACTCTTCAATTCTTTTCGAAAGGTTTTTATACCTCTTCGACGTTATTTTCTTGAGAAATCAAATTTGTTTAAAGACTTGTGTATTATATTTCATGATATTATTTTTCGACCAGTAGAAAGAAATTCATTAAAATTTTATTTTCTTTTCCTTTCCTTGTTTTCTCTCTTGTTTTTCTATTTTGCAAAGCAGAATTTCAAAATTTTGCCGGCTAAAATAATGGCGATAGCTATAGAAAATCGTTGGAAAAAAGCTATGCTTATGCCCCTTCCAGATGATTTCCTCCGTTTTGAGGTGGCCAACAATATATCTGCCGATGCTCAGGCCGCCATGGCTCTCTATCGACAACAAATGCCCCAATATGTTGCACCAAATCATGTGGGACGCTTGAGCATAACATGTGCCCAAGCAAAGTTGGCCCGTAACTATGGCTTGACTCGTATGGATCCCTATGTACGCATACGCGTTGGTCATTATGTCTATGAAACCCATACCGATCCAAATGGCGGTAAAAATCCCCGCTGGAATCGTGTCATCCAAAGTCAATTGCCGGTGGGCGTGAATACCATGTATGTGGAAATATACGATGAGTGTAGCTTTAAAATGGACGAATTGATTGCCTGGTGTGAGATTAAAATACCCGAGCGTGTTTTTTCCGGTGAGACGCATGAGGAATGGTATACACTGAGTGGAAAACAGGGTGATGGTCTCGAAGGAGCCATAGATATTGTCTTAAGCTTTTCCAATCAACCCATCCAACCATATCTATATCCAGCAGCAGCTCCTATGGTTATGGTACCTGGCAGGCCTATGCCCATTTTTGTGCCACCACCACAGCAACAGCAACCAGATGTGGGACAACAGCCGGTGGTGGTGCCCCCGCCTCAATTAAGTGCCGAAGAATTGAAACAAATTCAGGAAATGTTCCCCAATATTGATACGGAAGTTGTGAAGACGGTCTTTGAGGCTAATCGTGGTAACAAAGATGCCACCATTAATTCTTTGCTTCAAATGAATGAATAGAAATGATGCACGGAAGGAATGAAGGATAGATTTACGGATTAAGCAGCTGTAATAAGGATTAAATTTCATTGCCTACAAGCGAATATATAAATACATACATATAGAGATATATACATATACATAAAACGAATGTTAATTTCCTTATAACATACCAATTTTACGCTCATATTATTTCAAACGTATTTAAATTCTGTCATAAATATACACAATATGAATATGATACCAAAAATATTTTGAAAAAATCATTAATCTTTGGGAAGCTTATTGAAAGGGGAATACACTACAGCTCGCCATAGATATGAGTATGTGAACATTGAAGGACACGATTTTATTTGTAATCTTGATTTTTGTGGCAATGTACATTACCTATATGGTTTAATTGGATCAATCAATGTTGTAGTTGAAATTGATCTTTGATATCTTGGCTAATCCTTTCCCTAACGATGTCCTCTACAGAGGACATTACTTCAAGAGTCCACTGCTCATTACACGTATGATGTTTGTCGTGAGTTTGTGTGGTTCTAAGTTTTATTAAAAATGCATTTACTTTCTTTTAAAAAATCCGCAATTACTTTTTGGGCAACCCAACATATAACAGACATGAGTACCAACATGACAGAAAACAAGTAAAAGCGTGCTAAGTTCGGCCGGGCCGAATCTTAAATACCCTATACCAAGTTTTTTGCCCGATATCTCTTTACAGGCAAACAAAGGATAATGGATAAAAATTGCCATGCTGTTTCAGGTTATCTACCGATTCGGACCATACATGGTTTGGATGTTGGAGACCATGGAAGAAGTCATTGTGCAAAATGTCAGCCAAATTAGATAAGAATTGGAGGTTAGAGAAGAAGTCGCTGTACAAATTTTCAATCATCGGATAAGAATTGTGCCCTCCAGAGGCTCAAGAAGTGTAATCGGAAGATTGGTTTATGTGGGAGCTATATTAGGTTGTGAACCCATTTAGACCATACTTGGTACAGTTTTTGGAAGTCATCACAAAATTTAAGCCATATCGCATAATAATTGTGTCCTCTAGAGGCTCAAGAAGTCATGATCCAAAATCGGTTTAGATGGCAGCTATATCAAGTTATGAACCGATTTAAACCATATTTAGCGTAGTGGTTGGATAATAATTGTGCATTCTAGAGGCTCAAGAAGTATAGTCGGGAGATGGGTTTATGTGGCAGCGAAATCAGGTTATGGACCGATTTGAACCATATTTAGCTCAGTTGTTGGAAGCTGTAACAAAACACTTCATATTAAGATTCAGCCAAATCGGATAAGAATTGCTCCGTCTAGAGGCTCAAGAAGTCAAGATCCGGTTTATATGGCAGCTATGTCAGATATTGAACCATACTTAGCGCTGTTGGAAGCTACACTTTAGAAGCTCAAGAAGTATAAATGGGATCTATATCAAGTTGTGAACGGATTTAAACCATATTTGGCACAGTTGTTGAAAGCTCTAACAAAACACTTCATATAAAGTTTCAGCCAAATCGGATAAGAATTGCTCCGTCTAGAGGCTCAAGAAGTCATGATCCAAGATCGGTTTACATGACAGCTATATCCAAACATGGACTGATAATGGCCCATTTACAATCCCAACCGAACTACACTAATAGAAAGTATTTGTGCAAAATTCCAAGCGCATAGCTTTATCACTATGAAAGTTAGCGTGCTTTCGACAGACGGACGGACATGGCTACATCGACTTGGGATGTCAAGATGATCAAGATGATCAAGAATATATATACTTTGTTGGGTCTCGGATGAATATTTCGATGTGTTACAAACGGAAAGACGAAATTAGTATTCCCCCTATTCTATGGTGGAGAGTATAACAAACATTCGGAAATCGAACATACGTACCTCACGAAATTTGAAAATAACGTTTATGTTTTGATCAGATTCCGTAGCTGAATAAATATAAATCGATTTATCGAATAAAATTCAGATTTGTTCCCGGCCGAACTTAATGTGGTGAAATCACGTTTTAATTGCTTTAATAATATTTTTATCGGCAATTTGAAGCGGACTGACATGGCGGAAACTGGATTGCTCCTTCCTTCGTCCCAAATATATCAAATCCCGTCTCCCAAAGTCATTTAATCAATATCCTAGATTTTGTAATCGACCCATAGTTTCGTTTTGGGCGGTTTCAGTGGCTGTTCCCAAATTTGGATTTGACCTTCGGACTTTATTTCTAAATGTCATATTGTCCCGGATCACCAATATGGGTTTATGGGTAATCCAAAGACTTTAAATGTTAGTCCACTATTGTCCCGGTTGACCAATACATCCCTTTGCCGGTTTGCTTGAGGGTGGGCGCCCCTCAGATACTTAGCCCTACTTTTAAACATGCGATTCGTACTCTACTTCCAGATATAAAACGTTTCATTATTATATTGGGTTGCCCAAAAAGTAATTGCGGATTTTTAAAAGAAAGTCAATGCACATTTAATAAAACTTAGAATGAACTTTAATCAAATATACTTTTTTTTACACTTTTTTTCTAAAGCAAGCTAAAAGTAACAGCTGATAACTGACAGAAGAAAGAATGCAATTACAGAGTCACAAGCTGTGAAAAAATTTGTCAACGCCGACTATATGAAAAATCCGCAGTTACTTTTTGGGCAACCCAATAACTTACATATTTTATTGCAGTTATTGCTTAATCTGTTTCAGAGACTTGTGTCTGGCGAAAACATTGTAAGTCCCCTTCGCTGTCACAGAATTTATTTACAACTATTAAAATGACCCTTCATTAAATTTGTGTTTGTTGTAAAGTCATAACGGTTTGGATTATCGACACAAAATTTTAACAGAAGCTGGAAACAGTCGTAAAATATCATTTCCTAGTAAAAACTGAAAATCTTAAAATTTGGCACTAACATCTTTTTGGCGGTTAAGGGACGATATGATGTCTTTATCTAAATCTACACCAATTTTGTTGGACTTTGGCGAAGGTGTTCAGAAGGATGCGTATATAATGGGAGAAATATGGAAATCTGAACTGATTTTGATGAAATATGTATGATATGATATAGAGATATGATGATAAGTAAAAAATCAATTCTTACTACATTTCATGCTGAGCATTCGTAAATTGTACAACCTTACAAGTGAAAACCGGACAGTACATATATTGCAGTTATATCCTAGACTGATCTGATTTCATCAAAACATAGTGTCAGGGGTAGAAGAAAATATTGTGCAAAATTTTGATATTGGTAAATAAAAGGGGTTGTAAAGGCTTTAGAAGTGAAAATAGTGAAAATAGAAGATATCAGAAAAAAAGCAGCGGTGGTTATCCCTCCTAAAGCTGGCGACATTTGTGAGGTACTTTGCCATATAAAAACTTCTCCCCAGAGAGGTGTCGCTCTGCGGCGCGCCGTTCGGACTTAGCTTTAAAAGAAAGGCTCCTTATCATTGAGCTTAAACTTGAATCGGACAGCACTCAGTTATATGTGAGAAGTTTGCCCCTGTTCCTTACGGAATGTTCATGGACAAACTTCCAATTTGCATATCGAAATATGAACCGATTTCTTTAAAATTCACCCAAAATTTCGTTAAGATCAGTTGATAAATTATTGCAATATTAGACCAAATCGGACGAACATATAACGTCATAACGTTAAAAATAAATAACCCCTAAAAAATAATATCCGACATAAATGAAAGAAAACCAAAATGTTTGGTAATAACGAAATAACTAATTTTAATCAGAAACAAAATAAAAAGATTTGATTGTTTCATAAACTATTTCACAATACGGGTAATGTATTTTGTATGGTTAGCTAATGCGTCTGCCTGAATTTTATTTGTTGTTGTTGCGATGCTCGTCAAGCTCCTGTAGGTAAGCAAGCTCGTTCCGGTCCAAAGGACCGATCGTCGCGGGAACTGGGAACATTTAAAAGCGCCCATAACTCGCCTTGTCATATTGAGCATCGTAGGCACTCAGTATTTGTGCAAGAGCCGGTGCCACCCGACCTCTCACTTAGACTCTCCGCTCGGTACCGCTGATTGTTCGCGACAGCAATTACAGCCTGAACTTTAGTGGTGACCGGCCATCACGCCGTTTTTTCGTTGATGCAACGTTTTCAGCCTGTTGATTATACTGGTATTATATTTTAGGTATGGAAAACATTAAAGTACTAAAATTATATAAATGATACATAGAGTAAAGAGTACAGAAGATAAAAATGAAGAATAAGGGTTTTGACGTAGGGAGCGCCGCAGTCGAAAACTTGTTGTTCAATTTAAAATCGCCCGCAGTTTTAAATTGAACCCCTTCTCCCTACTTCTACACGCTTATTCTACATGTTTTCTTATGTACCCTTTATAAGGGAACGCACCATCATGGATTCTGCTAAAATATTAATCTTCAGGTTATAAACCGATTTGGATCATACTTGGCTCAGTTGTTGGGAGTCATAACAGAATACTATAGGCAACATTTTAGCCAAATCGGATAAAAATCACGGCTGGTATGGGCTCAAGAGGTCAAATCAGGAGATCGGTTTATATGGGAGCTATATCCAAATCTGAACCGATATGGCCCATTTGCAGTCGCCAACGACCTACATCAATATAAAGTATCTGTGCAAAGCGGCTAGGTTTACGCGTTCGACCGCTATCGTGATTTCGACTGACGGACGGGCGGACAAGGCTAGTTCGAATCAGAATGTCGAGACGATCAAGAATATATATACTTTATGGGGTCCTAGATCAATATTTCGAGGTGTTACAAACGGAATGACTAGATTAGTATACCACCATAACCGATCTTGGGTCTTGACTTCTTGAGCCTCTAGAGGGCGCAATTCTTATCCGATTGGAATGAAATTTTACACGACGTGTTTTGTTATGATATCTAACAACTGTGTAGCAGCCATTAAAACCGATCTTTGGTCTTGACTTCTTGAGCCTCTAGGGGGCGCAATTCTTATCCGATTGGAATGAAATTTTGCACGACGTGTTTCACTATGACTTCCAAAAGCTGTGCTAAGTATGTTTCAAATCGGTCGATAATCTGATATAGCTGCCATATAAACCGATCTTTAGAGGAAGTAATTCTTATCCGATTGGAACGAAATTTTACACGACGTGTTTTGTTATGATATCCAACATCTGTGCCAAATAAGGTTCAAATCGGTCCACAACCTGATACAGCTGCCATATAAACCGATCTTGGATCTTGACTTCTTGAGCCTCTAGGGGGCGCAATTCTTATCCGATTGGAATGAAATTTTGCACGACGTGTTTCGCTATGACTTCCAAAATCTGTGCTAAGTATGTTTCAAATCGGCCGATAATCTGATATAGCTGCCATATAAAACGATCTTGAATCTTGACTTCTTGAGCCACTAGACGGCGCAATTCTTATCAGATTTGAATGAAATTTTGCACGAAGTATTTTGTTATGATATCCAACATATGTGCCAAATAAGGTTCAAATCGGTCCACAACCTGATACAGCTGCCACATAAACCGATCTTGGATCTTGACTTCTTGAGCCTCTAGAGGGCGCAATTATTATTCAATTTGCCTGACAGCAATAAAAGGGATTTGGTAGGAGAGTAAACTTTTTACCCTCAAATTGAGATAGTCACAGGAGGAAATGTGGTATCCCAAGTGGTAGCTTTGAAATATGATTTTGAATGTAGATAACCAAAACAACAACAAAATAATAATTAGTGTGGGTCTATACGAGACCCGTTGCCCTGAATATCTTGATAGCCAACTTCAAAATGCTTAACATTATGGGGCCAAACAAAATCGTGCTCTAGCGCGATGCTGATACTATTTCAGTGTCCGCCCCCCTAAACTCCCTTCAAACCGGCCATGTTTGCCTACTATGGCAATAAGAGGCACAAATGATTGGTATTTGATGGTAGAAAAAGAATTTGATATCCTTTGTCGTCTTTGATATGGGTGTCGTCTCACCCCATAAAATCCCACTACACCAATGGCGATTGGGGCTCAAAAAAAGAAATTTGAGAGTAGAGCACGGTGGAGATATTTTTCAGGGCTAAGTGCGTGGGTGGCCGCCCCACCCTACATACCCCTCAAACTGGACATATTTGTGGATTATGGCATAAAGGGGCTCAAATCTGGTATCTGTTTTATGGCCAAGTGTTTCGGGGACGTCTTACCTCATAAAATTCCCCTAAACCATACATATATACCGACTATAGCAATATGTAGCTCAAGCGTGGTGTTTTAATCTAATATCCAATTTCAGGGCAAAGGCTTTGACAACTCTAATCCACCACCAAAACCAAGAGAATGAAGTAGATCTAACATTCAAAATTTAATGGGCGCACCCTCCCTTTACTCTATTTTCAAAAATGTCAGATCTCGGAGATGAGTGGGACGATTTAAGCGAAATTTGGCTTGTTTATAATAACTAAAAAATAGATATTTGGTATCCTTATTTAGGGTGGGATATCTAGGGGGCATCGTCATCTCCAAAACCTTTCAAATAGAAATATTAACCAATGATGACAATATGTGGCTCAAATAAAAGGTATTTGAGAGTAGATCACGAATCTGATATATGGGCGTCCACTTCACCCTCAAAAACTGGATATATTTAGCGATCACAGCAATATAAGGCTCAAATGAAAGGTATTTGGGAGTAGAAAACGAAAATGATATCCATTTGGGGCGAAATATCTGAAAGGCCGTACCAGCACCCCAAAACAGGACTTATTTCCTGCCAGTGTCAGTATAGGGCTCTGATAAAATAAGAAAGTGAAAGAAGGCGCAGCGGAGGGGGCCCTGTCTAGCTAGTTTTTTATATAGCTGCCATATAAATCGATTTCGGATCCTGACTTCTTGAGTCACGAGAGAGCGCAGTTATTATCCAATTTGGCTGCAATTTTGCATGAAGTGTTTTGTTTTAACTTTCAAGAACTGTGCCAAGTATGGGCTAAATCGGTTCACAACCTGATATAGCTCCCATATAAACTTATCTCAGATCTTGACTTCTTAAGCCAGTAAAGGGCGTAATTACTACCCGATTTGGCTGAAATTTAGCATGAAGTGTTTTGTTGTGAGTTCCAATAACTGTGCCAAGTATGGTCTAAATCGGTTCATAACCTGACATAGCTCCCATATAAACCGATCTCCCGATTATACTTTTGAGGTTCTACAGGGCGCAATTATTATCCGATTTGTATGCCTTTTAAGAGACATCGGACAAAGAACATAACAAATGCGATCCATGGCTCTTACTTGTTATTGCTATACTCCTAAAATTCTCAAGAAAATTGCATATATTGCTTTTTCTACTGTCAATAAATTTATCATTTCAAATAATCATTTCGAGATTCAAACAAAGCCACCAATGACATTTTATAAGGTTTTTCTTGTTTTTTAATCATCATCATAATCACATCTAAAAATGGTCAAAACCACAATTATTGTGGTATTTTTTTTTGTATTTATTTAAAAAAAATCTCTACACTTGACACATTCATACGTACAAATATACGCACTATAAAAAAACCTAACCCAACCATGTATGTTGTATTTCACACTCATTATTTTATATATACCCGCTTGCACTATAAACGTTTTGTTTTTTTATTATTTCCAATATTGTTAATTTTTTTTGTTATCAACTTTTTTTCCTTTTACGTTACAATCATACCTACCTATCTTCTTTCATGTGTACGGAGGTAGAAAACACAAAATAAATCGAAGACTGAAAGTTGTATTGGGAAAAACGTGGAAAAAGGCGATCAATAACTCATTCCAACTGGGCGATAGGACTGAGCAACAATGCGTCATATCTCTCTAAACTTATAGCACAAGAAAAAACAAATAAAAGCGTGCTAAGTTCGGCCGGGTCGAATCGTTGGAACTCACTACCATGGATTCTGCTAAAAATATATACAAACTAAATCAGGTGAAGGTCCGAATTTTATTCTACATACCAAACTCCGTCAAATCAGCAAAAATTAAAGCTTCTAGGAGCCGAATTTAGTCAAATCATACAAATATTTGAACTTGAGAGACCGGTTTATATGGGAGCTATATCAGGTTATAGACTGATTTGGACCGTACTTGGCACAGTTGTTGGAAATCATAAAAGAACACCGCATGCAAATCGGACAAAAATTGCGGCTAGTAAGGGCTCAAGAAGTCAAATCGAAAGATCGGTTTATTTGGGAGCTATATCAGGTTATAGATCTATTTGGGCCGTACTTGGCACAGCTGTTGGAAGTCATAAGAAAACATTATGTGCAAATTGTAGCTAAATTGAACAAAAATTGCTGATTGTAAGGGCTCAGGAAGTCAAATCGGGACATCGGTTTATATGGAAGCTATATCAGGTAATAGACCGATTTGGACCGTACTCGGCACAGTTGTTGGACATCTTAAAAGAATACCACATGCTTAATTTTAGCCAAATCGGACAAAAATTGTGGGTTTCAGGGGCTCAAGAAATCAAAACGGAAGATCGGTTTATATGGAAGCTATATCAGGTTATAGACCGCACTCGACACAGTTGTTGGATGTCATAAGAGAACACTACATGCTCAATTTAGCCAAATCGTACAAATATTGTGGCATCCAGGGGCTCAAGAAATCAAATCGGGAGATCGGTTTATATGGGATCTATATCAGCTTATAGACCGATTTGAACCGTACTAATCGCACGATATTTGTGGCTTCCAGGGGCTCAAGAAATCAAATCTGGGGATCGGTTTATATAGGAGCTATATCAGGTCATAGACCGATTTGGACCCTACCAGACACAGTTGTTGGAAGTCATAACCGAACAGCACCTACAAAATTTCAGCCAAATCGGACGAAAATTGCGGCTTTAAGAGGCTCAAGAAGTCAAATCGGAAGATCGGTTTATATGGGAGCTGCATCCAAATCTGAACCTATATAGCCCATTTGCAATCCCCAATGACCTACATCAATATAAAGTATCCGCTATATTGATTTTGACAGACGGATGGACGGACATGGCTAGATCGATTTAGAATGTCGAGACTATCCAGAATATATATACTTTATGGCGTCGAAGATCATTATTTCGTGGTGTTACAAACAGAATGACTAGGTTAGTATACCCCCATCCTATGGTGGTGGGTATAAAAAATTTAAATAGCAACCATAATAATGGCCATGGGGCAGATAGTGAAGTAGTAGTAGTCCATAGAAAATAACCTATAGCTAATTAAATCGAATTATCACCAATTAGCGCGGACAAATACACTCGTCAAGTTTTAACGCAGTCTATTCAATATTGGTGGCGCTTTTTTAAATACACTCGAATCTGAGCTTTATTTAATTTTTAAATGGTAGACACTGAAACACAGAATCACTTTTGTTCCATATCTATAAACTGCGTAAGTGATTAATGACTAACACCACAGATGTGAAATTATGTTGAGCATAATCGGCTTTTTTATTTTAGAGACTATTATCGTACCAATTAAGCAAAACAAATAATACTTAGGTTAGGTCTTTTTTCGAACTAGACGCACTTAGAGCTGGTTCGAACATCTCTATCTGGAGATCGGTCTATATGGCAGTTATATCTAAATATGTCGGACTATTTCGGTCGGATGTTGAGAGGCTTAAAACTGCGCACTGTTCCAAATTTCAGCGAAATCGGATAAAAAATAAAGCTTTTATGGCCTACAGACCCCTTAGCGGGAGATCGGTCTATATGGCAGCTATATCTAAATATAGTCCGATCTGAACCATATTTGGGTCAGATGTCGGGAGGCTTAAAATAACTAAATTAAATTTCGTCGAAATCGGTTAATAAATAAATGGGCTTCCGACCCTTTATCGGGATGTCGGTCTATATGGCAGCTATATCTAAATATGGACCGATCTAATCCATGCTCAGGTCAGATGCCGGGAGGCTTAAAAGAATTCACTGTTGCAAATTTCAGTGAAATCGGGTAATAAACAAAGCTTTTATGGTCTTCACACCCTTTATCGGAAGATCGGTCTATATGGCAGCTATATCTAAATATAGTTCGATTCGAACCATATATGGAACGGATGTCGGGAGAACTAAGACTACCCGCTGTTTCAAATCTCAGCGAAATCGGATAATAAATAGAAGCTTTTATGGGCTTCAGTCCCTTTATCGGGAGATTGGTCTATATGGCAGCTATATCTAAATATAGTCCGATCTGAACCACATTTGGGTCCTATGTTTCGAGGCGTAAAACTACTCAATGTTTCAGATTTCAGCGAATTCGGATTAAAAATAAAGCAATAATGGGCATTAGACCCTTTATCGGCAGATTGGTCTATATAGCAGCTATATCCAAATATGGTCCGATTTGGCCCGTTCAAGAACTTAACAAGAGTGTATCAAAAAGACGTTTGAAGGCTGTAGAGTGATTACAACAGACGGACGGGCACACGGACATCGTTAAATCGCCTTAGAATTTTACGACGATCCGAAATATGTATACTTTGTAGGGTCGGAAATTGATATTTCGATGTGTTGCAAACGGAATGACTAAATGACTATCCTACGGTGGTGGGTATAAAAAAATAAAGACTACTAAAAGTTTTATTTTTCTTTAAAGCAAGAAGCTCTGCCGAAAAAGTTAAAAAAAAATCAAATTTACAGCAAAAAGAAAAGAAACAATTAAAAAGGCATTAAGTTCGGCCGGGCCGAACTTTGGATACCCACCACCTCGGGTGTATATGTAAACCCACTTTCCCCACAATCTGCTCAAAATTGGATAACTTATGCACCCAAATTCGGCATGGACAATGGTCCAATAAATATAAGTCATTGTTGAATTTTGTATTAAAAATTTCAGCGAAATCGAATAAAAAATAAAGCTTTTATGGGCTTCAGACCCTTTATCGGCAGATCGTTCTGTATGGAAGCTATATCTAAATATTGTCCAAACCATATTTGGGACGGACGTAGGGAGACCTAAAGCTACCCACTGTTTAAAGTTTCAACGAAATCGGGTAAAAAATAGAGCTTTTATGGGCTTCAGACACTTTATCGGTAGATCGGTCAATATGGCAGCTACATCTGAATATAGTCCGATCTGAACCATATTTTGGTCCTAATCGCGTAATAAATAAAGCTTTTATGGTCTTCAGACCCTTTATCAGGAGATCGGTCTATATGGTAGCTATATATAAATATAATCTGATCTGAACCATATTTGGGTCAGTTGTCTGGAAGCCTTAAAGTACTCACTGTTTCAAATTTCAGCAAAATCGGATGAAAAATATTTGAACCATATTTGGGTCAGTTGTCGGGAAGCCTTAAAGTACTCACTGTTTCAAATTTCAGCAAAATCGGATGAAAAATAAAGCTTTTATGGGCATTAGACCCTTTATCGGCAGATCGGTCTATATAGAAGCTATATCCAAATATGGTCCGATATGGCCCGTTCAAGAACATCGAAAAGACGTATCTGTGCCAAATTTCAGCTCAATACCTCAATTTTTGAAGCTTGCAGAGTGATTACAACAGACGGACGGACAGACACACGGACATCGTAAGATCGTCGTAGAATTTTACGACGATCCGAAATATATATAATTTGAACGGTCGGAAATTGAAATTTCGATGTGTTAAAAACGAAATAACTATTGGGTTGCTCAAAAAGTATTGGGTTGCCCAAAAAGTAATTGCGGATTTTTTAAAAGAAAGTAAATGCATTTTTAATAAAACTTAGAATGAACTTTAATCAAATATACTTTTTTCTAAAGCAAGCTAAAAGTAACAGCTGATAACTGACAGAAGAAAGAATGCAATTACAGAGTCACAAGCTGTGAAAAAATTTGTCAACGCCGACTATATGTAAAATCCGCAATTACTTTTTGGGCAACCCAATAATTGCATATTTTTCATATAGTCGGCGTTGACAAATTTTTTCAACAGCTTGTGACTCTGTAATTGCATTCTTTCTTCTGTCAGTTATCAGCTTTTATGGACGAAGCTTATTTTTGGCTCAATGGGTTACATGCCCATATAGCCAATAAGCAGAATTGTCGATTTTGGAGTGACGATATGTCAGAAGCATTGCAAGAGCTACCAACGCATTCGAAAAAAGTCACAGTTTGGTGGGGTTTATGGGCTGGTAGCATCATTGGACTGCACTTCTTCAAAGATGATGCGAATCGTAACGTACAATATATCTTGATATAGCCCCCATATAGACCGATCCGCCGATTTAGGGTCTTAGGCCCATAATAGCCTCATTTATTATCCGATTTTGCTGAAATTTGGGACAGTGAGTTGCGTTAGGCCCTTTGACATCCTTCGTCAATTTGGCCCAGATTGGTCTAGATTTGGAGATAGCTGCCATGTAGACCGATCCGCCGATTTGGGGTCTTAGGCCCATTAAAGCCACATTTATTATCCTATTTTGCTGAAATTTGTTAGAGTAGTCCCTTCGACAAGATTTGGATATAGCTCCCATATAGACCGATCTCTCGATTTAAGGTTTTGGGGCGCATTTAATGTCCGATTTCGCCGAAATTTGGGACAGAGATACCGGCTGTAATATTAAAAAACGAATATGGATTACTCGGATGGCCCATTTGAGGCGCAGACACGATCAACATTTGCATGAAATAATCTTCAAACATTAAATTATATGGACCGTACTATCGATTCAAATATAGATTTAATGAATTTTTCGGAATTTTAAGTGTTTACTTTTTTTTTTTTTGATAAACTTTCCTAAAGCTCTTAAAAAATCACCCTTTGTAACATTTGAATATTTTCAATTAAATTTTTAATTGATTCATTAGGTATTTCCAAAATTTCAAAAAATTGTTTAATTGGAAATTTCAAAAATTTTAAATCATTTTTTAATTGAATATGCAATATTTTCAATTAACATTTTTTTTCAATCACCTTTTTCAAAAACTGGTTGATATTATAATTTTTGTGATTCAATCAGTTTATTTTATTAAATTTTATTTTTTTTTTTTTTAAATTTTATTTTTTTTTTTTAATTTTATTTTTTTTATTAAATTTTATTTTTTTTTATTAAAATTTATTTTTTTTTATTAAATTTTATTTTTTTTATTAAATTTTATTTATTTTTTTTCTGATTTTTATTTTCAATTTATTTTATAGTTTGTTTGGGATTTTTCTTTATTTACTCTCTAATATTTCGGTTGACACCGTTATTGAAATTTTTTGCAATTTCAATTAAAAAACTAATGGATTCAATAATTTTTTTATTTGAATCTTTAAAAATTTTCAAATATGGTGCATTAAGTAAACTCAATTAAGGTATATTTTGTCTCGCCTCAGTGCACCACACACCGCCTCGACAACAACAACAACAAATCAATAGGCCCCCCTACTCGACACTCGAAATATTTTGGAGAACCCCCACGAGTGCCCACGGGCCTTTGCTCAAACAACGCACCTCATGTTCCAGAAGTTTAACATCTGTGTACCTAATATAGAAATTAATTGGAATTTTAACAAAAATTTAATCATTTAATCAATTAAAAAAAAACTAAATTCAATGTTTAAAAATTTCAATCAGTTTTTTAATTAAATCAATTAAAAAATAATTGAAATTTTCAAAAATTTCAAACGTTTATTTAATTGAATATGCAAGTTTTTAATTGAAAATTTGTTCAGTTACTTTTTAAAAAACTGTGATTGATATTATCATTTTTGTGATTGAAGCAGTTTCAATGGAAAAATTAATTGAATCCATTTTTTGATTGAAACCGATTTTTATTTTTTTTCTATGAAGATTCGAAGTAGGTTTATAGAACAGAACTGACAAATGAACTTATTTAAAGGATTTTTAAGTTTTGTGAATACGGCCGTAACAGACTGCATGAACATTTTTAAACAGCTTCAAAAAAATAACGTGTACAAAATTTTCTAAAGAAATTTTGACAAAATTTCCTGTAGAAATATTTAAGTTTTTGATAATTTTTTGTGACATATTCTGGAGTTAATCTTTTATACCCTCCACCATAGGATGGGGGTATACTAATTTATTCATTCCATTTGTAACACCTCGAAATATTCGTCTTAGACCCCATAAAGTGCATATACTCTTGATCGTCATGTCATTTTAAGTGGATCTAGCCATGTCCATCTGTCAAAAGCACGCTAACTTTGGAAGGAGTAAAGCTAGGCGCTTGAAATAGGCCATATCGTTCTATGTTTTGATATTGCTGCCATATAAACCGATTTTGGATCATGACTTCTTGAGCCACTAGAAGGCGCTATTCTTATCCATTTTGTCTGAAATTTTGCATGAAGTGTTTTTTTGTGACTTCCAACAACTGTGGAATGATCAAAATCTGTCTATAACCTGATACAGCAGCCATATAAACCGCAATTCTTATCCGATTTGGCTGAAATTTTACATGCGTTTTGAAATAACTGCCAACAACTGTGCTAAGTATAGTTTAAATCGGTTCATAACCTAATATAGCTGTCATATAAATCGATCTTGGATCTTGACTTCTTGAGCCACTAGAGGGCGCAATTCTTATCCGATTTGGTTGAAATTTTACATGAAGT
The DNA here is from genome assembly GCF_963082655.1 of Stomoxys calcitrans. Taxonomy (NCBI): domain Eukaryota; kingdom Metazoa; phylum Arthropoda; class Insecta; order Diptera; family Muscidae; genus Stomoxys; species Stomoxys calcitrans. Next base: position 28,297,705 of record NC_081552.1, read on the forward strand.
GTTTTGTTTTGACTTACAAAAACTATGCTAAGTATGGTTTAAATCGGTCTATAATCTGATATAGCTGCCATATACCGATCTGGGATTCATGATCTAGAGGGCGCAATTCTTATTCGATTTGGCTGACATTTTGTACAACGGTTTCTCTTATGACCTTCAACATGCGTATCCAATATGGTCTGAATCGATCTATAGCCTAGTACAGCTTCCATATAAACCGATCTCCCGATTATGCTTCTTGAGCCCCTACAATGTGCAGTTCTTATCCGAATGTACTGAAATATTACACAATGACTTCTACTATGGTCTTCAACATTCAATTCATTTATGGTCCATATCGGACTATAACCTGATATAGCTCCAATAGCATTATCATCCTTATCCATTATTCTTTGTTTGCCTAAAAAGAGATTCCGCGCAAAGAACTCGATAAATACGAGGGAGGGTGTATAAGATTCGGTCCGGCCGAAATTAGCACGCTCTTACTTGTTTCCTTTAGTGCTTTTTTATCCAAATATCATAATTACACATATTACACATATTATACTCATATGGGTTTTACATGGCCTCGTAGTCTCTCTACACCCAGAAAAAATAGTCTGCTGATATTAAATTACAAATTTTGAACTTTTGAATAAATCCATTCAAAATTTTTGAACTTCAAAACAACAACCAATTGTTATAATTTAGTAAAAAAAATTTGGCAATTTTGGTTGTTAATTTCAAAAGCATATAATAAAAAATAGTAGTTATTTTGTCTGCTGTTATTTAAATTCCATCAAAAGTTACAAAATTGTAGAAAATTTGAGTCATATGCTTGTAAAATTGAAAAAATAAGAGGGAGTATATATTTTTATACCCTCCACCATAAGATGGGGGGTATAATAATTTCGTCATTCTGATTGTAACTACTCGAAATATTCGTCTTAGACCCCATAAAGTATATATATTCTTGATCGTCGTGAAATTTTATGTCGATCTAGCCATGTCCGTCCGTCTGTCCGTCCGTCCGTCTGTCTGTCGAAAGCACGCTAATTTCCGAAGGAGTAAAGCTAGCCGCTTGAAATTTTGCACAAATACTTCTTATTAGTGTAGGTCAATTGGTATTGTAAATGGGCCATATCGGTCCATGTTTTGATATAGCTGCCATATAAACCGATCTTGGGTCTTGACTTTTTGAGCCTCTAGAGTGCGCAATTCTCATCCGATTGGAATGAAATTTTGCACTACGTGTTTCGTTATTATATCCAACAACTGTGCCAAGTATGGTTCAAATCGGTCCATAACCTGATATAGCTGCCATATAAACCGATCTTGGGTCTTGACTTCTTGAGCCTCTAGAGTGCGCAATTCTTGTCCGATTGGAATGAAATTTTGCACGACGTGTTTTGTTATTATATCCAACAACTGTGCCAAGTATGGTTAAAATCGGTCTATAACCTGATATAGCTGCCATATAAACCGATCTTGGGTCTTGACTTCTTGAGAATCTAGCGTGCGCAATTCTTATCCGATTGAAATGAAATTTTGCACTACGTGTTTTGTTATGATATCCAACAACTGTGTCAAGTATGGTTCAAATCGGTCCATAAACTTATATAGCTGTCATATAAACCGATCTTGGGTCTTGAATTCTTTAGCCTCTAGAGGGCGCAATTCTTATCCAATTTGAATGAATTTTGGCACGACGTGTTTTGTTATGATATCCAACAACTGTGAAAAATATGGTTCAAATCGGTTCATAACCTCATATAGCTGTCATATAAACCGATCTGGGGTCTTGACTTCTTGAGCCTCTAGAGTGCGCAATTCTTATCCGATTGGAATGAAATTTTGCACGACGTGTTTCGTTATTATATCTAACAACTGTGCCAAGTATGGTTCAAATCGGTTCATAACCTGATATAGCTGCCATATAAACCGATCTGGGATCTTGACTTCTTGAGCCTGTAGAGGTCGAAATTATTATCCGATTTGCCTGAAATTTTGTACGACGGATTCTCTCATGACCATTAACATATGTGTTTATTATGGTCTGAATCGGTCTACAGCCCGATACAGCTCCCATATAAATCGATCTCTCTATTTTACTTCTTGAGCCCACAAAGAGCGCAATTCTTATTCGAATTGGCTGACATTTTACACAGGTCTCCAACATAAATATAATTTAATTGTGGTCCAAACCGGACCATATCTTAATATCGCTCTAATAGCTGAGCAAATCTTTTCTTATATCCTTTTTTTTTGCCTAAGAAGAGATGCCGGGAAAAGAACTCGACAAATGCGATCCATGATGGAGGGTATATAAGATTCGGCCCGGCCGAACTTAGCACGCTTTTACTTGTTTAGTATTCACGACATATTGGGGCTTTATTAACTTTTCAAAATTTGAAAATAGCACAAAATGTTTGTTGTTTTAGCAACAAATTACTGCTGTCCCATGTTCAGCAGACTTTCTGCTGTTTCAGCAAATATTTTTGCTGTTTTTACTAACAAATTTCTATGAGTGTAGGATTAAAACACTTTATTTCGATAAGGCAAATATATTACAACTACAAAATGTGTCAATATGTTTGAATATATTTTGAAACAGTCACAGAGATAAAAACATATAGATGATTTGTATTTGAACGTCTTGTGTTTATATGATGCGCCATATGAAAATACTGTTGAAATGTCGTTAATTTTCCGCCACTAAACTCGGGAAAACCGCAAAGGTCGTAAGAAATGAATAATTTCAATTTTCTATTTTTGCATACGGACTTATCTATAATTCTCCCGCACACACACACACACATTTCCATAACACTCATAACATAACGTTTAATAAATTAAATAAATGACTTATTTATGGGGGCGGTTGTAATATAATAGACATGCGACTTCAATTACATTATGTCTCACATGCGATTTTAGCCCTATGAAAAACAACAAAAACCATAACATTTCTCTAGCATGTATGGATTTTTATGTGTGTCACTTAACTACACGCTTGGTTGTGTGAGTGCAAGTTTAAATGTGAATATAATCGATATGATGGTATAAATAAAAATAAGGTGTGTTTTTTATGCCTTAACGTTCTCTATGTTCCAGTAAAACCAAAGCAAAAGCATTGTAAAGGACAAGAGGAGAATGTGTCCATCCTTTCGCCATCGCCAACCATATCGCAACTTAAAGATATTTTTTAAATACAACACCACTTGCACGCCCACCTTAAAATAGGGAAATATTTTTTTGATTTCAGATTCTTCGTCCTTTATTTACAAAATATATTTTTTCTTATTCGTTGAATTTTTAACCAGCTGTATAAATTTTTTTCTAAAATTCTTGAACAATTTATAACAAAATGACTTTTTATAGTGAGTTTGAAAAATCTTAATGGGTTTTCTTTACTTGTGCTTCTCTTTCCAGCTGCTTGTTATTTTAGATTATCTACACTTATAAGTAACCAATACACCTCAGTCTTCATCGCTCATCATAAATATGTCTGCCGAAGCCAATACCGAACATCAACCCCATCACGAGGAAGATGTCCATGATTCTAACTATCAGCCACCACCAGAGAAAACCATTGAAGAGATTATGGCTGCCGATCAGGAAGATGAAAGTCTTAGGCGTTACAAGGAACAACTATTGGGAGAGGCTCAAGCGGAAAAAATTATTGTGGGTAAGTTTAAAGAAGCAACATGAAATGAAAGAATGAATTAATGAACATTGCAGAAAATTGTCTTTAAAAAAAAAAATAAATAAAATTAATCGAATTAAATTAAATGTAATCGTAATTTAATCGAAATATGATTTTAATCCCATTTTCATAGAAAATATGGTTTTAATCCCATTTTCACAGAAAATATGAGTTTGATCCCGTTTCCATAGGAAATTTGAAATAAATCGATAATTGATAGATTATAAACGATTTTTTGAGAAATTTTGTTTTAATGAAAAACTTTTATAGAATTACAAAGGTATTCACAAAACTTGAGATCTGGTTATGCTCTCGTGAACATACCGTAAATGTAGGAAAATGTGTCAGCTGTTTTGTTTTGCTTTATGAAAACGCATGTCGACCGTAAACGAAAAGTAAAATTCTGTAAAAACAAAATTTTACGTTCCGTTTTCGTGTCGGGTGATAAAATTTGAAGTTTGAAGAAATTTCAAAACCAAAAATTAATGTTTAGAAAACTGCTATTCTCCTATTCTATTTCTCTGTGGCATTTATTACAATCTATTGTTAATAATACAGGTTAATTACCTGTGGTCAAAAGTAAATGCTCCAACATCCAAGCTAAGTATGATCCGAATGGGGCTATAAACAGATATAGCCCCCCATATAAACCGATCCCCGAATAAGACTTCTAGAGCCCAAAGAAGCCTAAATTTTCACCTGATTTGGATGAAATTTGGCCCAAAAACATATCATATGACTTACAACATCCATGTCAAGTTTTATCCGAATCAGTAAATATGGTTGTACAGGCTCCCATAAGTACCAACATCCCGATACGACTTCTTGAGATTAAAATAATTCAAATACAAACTCAGTTAATAAGGGTACATTTTTAGCGAAATCCATGGTGTTGGGTACCCAAGATTCGGTCCGGCCGAACTTAGTACGCTTTTATTTGTTTTTTCGGAGCCCTATACTGACACGGTCAGGAAATAAGTCCTGTTTGGTGTACTGGTACGGCGCTAAGATATTTCGCCCCAATGTGGAATGATATTCGTGCTCTAGTCTCTAATACCTTTCATTTGAGCCCCATTTTTCGTTTATATTACCATTTTGCGGGCTATGGAGTTGAGGCGGTCCCCCTAGATATCCCACCCTAAATAAGAATACCAAATTTCTGTTTTTGAGTTATTATAATCAAACTAAATTTCGCTTAAATCGTCCCACCCATCTCCGAGATCTGGCGTTTTTGAAAATAGAGTAAGGGGAGAGTCCGCCCATTAAAGTGTTGATGTTAGATCTACCTCACTCTCTTGGTTTTAGTGATGGATTAGTGTAGCTAAACCCTTTGCCTCGAAAGTGGATATCAGATTCATACTGTACTTCCAAAAACCACATTTAACCTACATGTTGCTATAGTCGGTACATATGTATAGTTAGGGGAGAGTGTATGAGGTGAGGCGTCCCTTCAACACTTGGCCATAAAACAGATATCAGATTTGAGCCCCTTTTTACCATAATCCACAAATATGTCCAGTTTGAGGATTATGTAGGTTGGGTACCTATTATTTATAGCCATAGTTTGCAAACATGGCCGGTTTGAAGGGAGTTTTGGGGCTAATTAATTTTTTCATATTGGCTATCAATTCACAATCGTATTTTAAAGCCACCACTGGGGATACCACGATATTTTTAAAGATCCGCAGATGCTCCTGTGTCTATCCCAATTTGAGGTTAAAACGTGTATTCTACTACCAAAGACCTTTTATTGCAGTCCTATTCCATCCTGATCGGCCTTCATATATTATTATTCATTCCTTTTGTTTGGGTAGGATGGGGAGAGGGGATTGCCCTCTGACACGTTCTTTCATTTGAGTGCAATATATTCTCGGTCGTCCTGCAGACAGTTTGATGTTGTTTTTACTGGGAGAAGAGGGTGGGTCCCCCCAAAGCTAAGACCCAAAAGACAATTAATTTTAGTCCTTTGTTGTTGTGATCTACATGTTCTGCTGAACGGCAAGACGTGACCCAGATACTCGAATCCTTATATCAACATTAGATTCGAGCTCTACTGTTATATACCTTTCTTTTAATTGACATATTATCCCGATCGAACTACACGTCCTATTGAAGGGTATTTAGTGGGTGTGGTCGGCACACCAAAAAATAAAATTTTATGTCAGATTTGTATTCCACTTTTAAAAACCTTTTATTGCCCATAGCGCAAAGTTATTTAAATATTGCCCAAAGCGGTTAAAGTGTCCTGTTGGGTGGTGTTTTTGGGGTTCGGGGACCCCCCCCCCCCCCCCCCCGACTTTAGGGTGACATTTTAATGCCAAGTTTGTACTCTACTCTTAAAAACCTTTTATTTGATACCGATATTGTCCCAATCGGTAATTATGTCCGTTCGGGTGGGTTTTGGGATGGGGCGCCCCCCAGGTTATTTGATCCCAAAATTGAATACCAATTTTTTTGTGTTTTTGGGGTACCATAAGGTGGCTTGCAAAATTTCACTTAAAACCGTTGCACCCATCTCCGAGATCTGGCGTTTTTGAAAATTGGGGTATGGAAGAGTGTACCCACCCCTTGGGATATAAAAAAAATGTAGTACCCTATTCACCGGGTCTCATACTCTACCATCTGTGAAAATTTCATGAATATTGGTTTAGCCGTTTTTGAGTCTATACGGAACAGACAAAGAAACAAAGCACAACAATTTTATTTTTATAAAATAGACTAGCTGAGCCCGGCCCGCTCTGCTGCGCCAGATTATGCTATGTTGGAGAGGAGTACTCTAAATTTCCAAATTTCTGAGTAATTGTAGTTGAAAATGTATTCCAATTTTCCTATGGATTTTTCTACACTCAAGTACCTCTTATTAAAAACCTACAATGGAATGGTCAGTAAAAATCCTTCATGGGGTGTGGTGGACCCCCAAAGACTTGGTCCCAAAAGTGAAAGTCAATTTCGTGCTCTATTCCCAAAGACCTTTCATTTAAGATCCATGTTGCCATGGTCGGTAAATATGTCCGATTTGAGGGGTTTTATGGGGGTGGGGTGACCCACGAAACACTTACTTCTGCAATTGGATATCAGATTTCTACTCTCAAATACCTTTAATTTCAGTCCCATATTGTAGTGATTGGTCTATAAATCAGTTTGCCGGGTTTTGGGGGTGGGCGGCCCTCCTCCATCCTAGATTTTGATATCAAATTTTAGTTTTTAGGTTACTGTAAGTGTGCAACCCATTTTACATAATTTTTTTTTTCTATGACAAAGAAAAAAGTTAGGAAAATTAAAAAGATAATACCGCAAACAACCGCAACGAAATTCCTATATTTTATTTTTCTTTATTCAAAGACCAATAGGTTGTTATACAATGGTAAATGCTGTACAGTTCATTTTGACAACTATGCCCTCTCTCTGTTCATGTTGGCTTCTGCAAATTAGCGCCATCTACTGTTTTCAATTGGATCAAAAAAAAAAATCCAATTTGAATTATAAATGACTATATTACTACCTTCAAATCAAATTGCCATATTAAACGATTTTCTATGGTAAAGAACTACTTTGCCAGTATATATATTTGGTGCGGGGGTTCTTAATATTAAACCATGTACAACTTTTAAACAAAAAAGTGTTGCAGTACAAGCAGCACATCGATTGGTCTTGTCTAACGATGAGCTAAAAATTATTGCAACCTTAACGTTAAGGTTTGCAACTCCTGCTATCTCGCTGAACTCATAACCTTGGGGGTATGGCGGCCTACGTTTATTTGTGTTCCCACACATTAATTAAATCACACAGTGTCCTGTTACGTCATTATGATTGATAGGCCGTTTTGGGGTCAGGTGGTCCGCTATATATATGGGCAGAATAAAGATACCAGATTCGCAGTCCACAACCATATACCTTTAATTTAACCCCATATTGTTATGATTAGTGTATACAGCCGTTTAGTGGAGGGCGTCTTCTATATGAGGGTTGTGCGCCACATTCCATCTGTCACTTGAGCACAAACTTGAATGACGCACTCTACTCAAAACAAGTAAAAGCGTGCTAAGTTCGGCCGGGCCGAATCTTATATACCCTCCACCATGGATCGCATTTGTCGAGTTGTTTTCCCGGCATCTCTTCTTAGGCTAAAAAGGTTATAAGAAAAGAGTTGCTCTGCTATTAAAACGATATCAAGATATGGTCCGGTTCGGACCACAATTAAATTATATGTTGGAGACCTGTGTAAAATTTCAGCCAATTCGTATAAGAATTGCGCCAATTGGGTGCTCACGAAGTAAAATAGAGAGAACGATTTATATGGGATCTGTATCGGGCTATAGACCGATTCAGAACATAATAAACACGTTTGTAGATGGTTATGAGAGGATCCGTCGTACAAAATTTCAGGCATATCGGATAATAATTGCGACCTCTAGGGGTCAAGAAGTCAAGATCCCAGATCGGTTTATATGGCAGCTATATCAGGTTATGAACCGATTTGAACCTTATTTGACACAGTTGTTGAAAGTAAAAATAAAATACGTCATGCAAAATTTAAGATAAATCGGATAGGAATTGCGCCCTCTAGAAGCTCAAGAAGTCAAATTCCCAGATCTGTTTATATGACAGCTATATCAGGTTATGGACCGATTTTAACCATACTTGGCACAGTTGTTGGATATCATGACGAAATACTTCGTGCAAAAATTCATTAAAATCAGATAAGAATTGCGCCCTTTAGAGGCTCAAGAAGTCAAGACCCAAGATCGGTTTATATGGCAGCTATATCAGGTTATGAACCGATTTGAACCATACTTGGCACAGTTGTTGGATATACTAACAAAACACGTCGTGCAAAATTTCATTTCAATCGGATAAGAATTGCGCACTCTAGAGGCTCAAGAAGTCAAGAGCCAAGACCGGTTTATATGGCAGCTATATCAGGTTATGGACCGATTTGAACCATACTTAGCACAGTTGTTGGATATAATAACAAAACACGTCGTGCAAAATTTCATTCTGATCGGATAAGAATTGCGCACGCTAGAGGCTCAAGAAGTCAAGACCCAAGATCGGTTTATATGGCAGCTATATCAGGTTATGGACCGATTTAAACCATACTTGGCACAGTTGGTGGATATCATAACAAAACACGTCGTGCAAAATTTCATTCCAATAGGATAAGAATTGCACACTCTAGAGGCTCAAGAAGTCAAGACCCAAGATCGGTTTATATGGCAGCTATATCAAAACATGGACCGATATGGCCCATTTACAATACCAACCGACCTACACTAATAAGAAGTATTTGTGCAAAATTTCAAGCGGCTAGCTTTACTCCTTCGGAAGTTAGCGTGCTTTCGACAGACAGACGGACGGACGGACGGACGGACGGACGGACGGACAGACGGACGGACATGGCTAGATCGACATAAAATGTCGCGACGATCAAGAATATATATACTTTATGGGGTCTCAGACGAATATTTCGGGTAGTTACAAACAGAATGACGAAATTAGTATACCCCCCATCTTATGGTGGAGGGTATAAAAATCTATCACTTGATTCCCCATTGCTTTAATGGGTCAAATAACTTATCAGACTTAAAGCACCACCAAATAACTTATCAGACTTAAAGCACCACCTAGATTCTTGGGCACAAAGTTTAAAGTCATATTGATAATCTGCTCTCAAATGCCTTTAATTTGAGTTTCATCAGGCTATGATCGAGTAATATTCCCATTTGGAGACCATAATGAGATAATTTTTTATGTCTTCATTTTTTATGGAGGCCACGCATGACGCTGAACGCCTGGGTCTGAATCCTGGCGAGACCATCAGAAAAAATTTTCAGCGGTGGTTTTCCCCTCCTAATGCTGGCAACATTTGTGAGGTTCATCGGTTTTTGAGTCTATACGGAACAAACAAATTTACAAACCCACAAACAAACCTACAAACAAACAAAAACAAATTAATTTTTATATATTCGGTTGCCCAAAAAGTAATTGCGGATTTTTCATATAGTCGGCGTTGACAAATTTTTTCACAGCTTGTGACTCTGTAATTGCATTCTTTCTTCTGTCAGTTATCAGCAGTTACTTTTAGCTTGCTTTAGAAAAAAAGTGTAAAAAAAGTATATTTGATTAAAGTTCATTCTAAGTTTTATTAAAAATGCATTTACTTTCTTTTAAAAAATCCGCAATTACTTTTTGGGCAACTAATATATAGATTCATAGGATTTAAATTTTTAATTTGCCATTTTTTTTTTATTTTAGACCCCAATGATGAACGCAAGGTGCTAGTAAAAAAATTAGCTCTGGTATCCGAAGGACGACCTGATATGGAATTAGATTTAACCGGCGATTTAACCCAGCTGAAGAAACAAGTATGTAATTGACATTAAATTATTGTTAATCATATTCTAATTAAAACGTTTTTCTAACAGGTTTTTGTTATCAAAGAGGGTGTGCAGTACAAAGTACGCATTGATTTTATTGTCCAAAGAGAAATCGTGCATGGCCTTAAATATGTACAAAAGACTTATCGTTTAGGTGTCCCTGGTAAGTGCTTTAATGACAAAAGTGTCAATGACTTGACTTGTCTTGAATTGCCTATAATGCAAATGCTTTTGTGAAACCTTTTAAAAATTTATAAAAAAATGGCCAAGAGAGAAATAAAATTGCATACACTTTTTTTTTTGAATAGATTTGTTATAAGGCTTAAACACCAATATAAAGGAATTGTAAAGGGTTTTGTTTGAATTTTAGAAAGTTTTCAAATATAGCCAGTGGTTTACGATTTTTATTGATTACTAGCCGAAGAGGGCCCGCTCCGCTGCACCTTCTTTAACTCTCTATTATCTTTTTAGGGTGGGGCCACTTCCTGAATGTGTATATCGAATTCATGCCACTGTAGCCTTTGTCCGCCTATCACGCTGGACGCCTGCGTTCAAATCCTGGCGATAACATCGGACAAAATTTAAAGCGGTGGTTATCCCACTTATTGCTGGCAATATTTGCCATGCATGTTTATGTCAAAAATTCTCCCCATAAAGGTCTCGCGCTGCTGCACGGCATTCGGACACAGCTATAAAAATGCCCTTATTATTGAGTTTAGACTTGAATCGGAAAGCTTTCATTGATGTGTGAGAAGTGTGCCCCTTCTCGGGTCCTGGGTAAATTTTTACTCCACTGCCAAATACCTTTTGGGTCCTATATTAGTAAATATTTTCGGTTAAGAGAGACACTTGGCCCTTAATGTAAATATACGCTTCGTGCTCTGCTTTCAAATACATTTTATATGAGCCCCATAATGGCATGATCGGTAAATACATTCTGTTTGAGGATAGGATGGACCCCAGGGACTTTGTCTATTAATTTAAACATCAAATAGCTTTTATATAATAGGGAGGTGTTTTCGGGTGAGGCAGTTCCCCCCAACCACATGACATGGATATGAAATTCGTTTTTTTCTCTTAAGCACCTTTCGTTTGAGCTCTATATTGTCGTGATTGGTCTATATACCCATTTGGGGGGTTTTGGACGGCCCCCGAGGCACCCGACCCCAATAATACAAACATTGTTTTGTTTTGACTGTGAGAGTGGAAAAAAAAATTTCGAATGAATCGCATTGCCAATCTGCGAGATCTGGTGTTTTTGAAAATTGGGGTACTGAGAAGTGCTTTTTAGGGGAGGGATGACACCTCAGACATTTCGACTCATATATGGATATTAAATTCGTGCTGCATTCTCAAATCTATTCAATGTGAGCTCCATATAGCCGTGGTCGATAAATATGATCTGTTTGGAGGGTGTTTTGAGGCTGGGGCGGCCACCGACACTTTGCCCTGAAAATATATATCAAATTCGTTCTTTACTCCCAAATACCGTTCATTTGAACTCCGTATTGCCATAATCGCAAATGAGTTTCAGTTTAGGGAGTGCTTTAGGGCGTACCCCCAAACACTTGGCTCCAAAATTGGATATCAAACTCGTTTTCTACTCTCAAATACCATTCATTTGAGTCCCACATTGTCAACCTATGTGATTTATTTTTGGGAGAAAAAGCGCCACCTAGAGTACCAAATGCCTTTCATTTGAGTCCCATATAAACATAGTCGGCTAATATACTCATTTTTGGGTACTTGGGGGTACTTAGAGATGAGGGGACCTCCCATTACTTGGACCTAATTTTTTCTGCCATATTTGTAATCCACTATCGAATACTTTTCATTTGAGACCCTTATTGACGTGAACTTTGTTGTAGCAGCGTGTTGTACACTGAGGCAGCAGCCCCTACCGATGGAGAACTCCATCGGCTCAATCCGGTGCCGGATATCGTCGAATATATCTGTTTAGAGGAGTTTTGGGGTTGGGGAGGCCCGTTGGGTACTTGTACCCAAATTTTAATACGATCCAATACCTTTCATTCACCTAGTCTCCAATAGCTTTCATTTGATACCCATATTGTGCCCACCGGTCCACTTTGCGTTTGGTTTTGGAATGCGTTGTTGGGGTAAGGGGGAAGAACCGCCCCCATCCGATATCTAAAATTTATATGGCCTATATTTCCTTCCAGACAAACTAACACAATCTGTGAAAGTTAAAAAAAAAACGGTTCAGCCGTTTTTGATTCAAAAAAACCGAACAAAAATAATCGAGAGACCGGTTTATATGAGATCTATATCAGGTCATAAAAGAACATCGCATGCAAAATTTCAGCCTGAACGGAAACAACCAGCGGCTTATAAGGACTCAAGAAGTAAAATCGGGAGATCGGTTTATATGGGAGCTATATCAGGTTATAGACCGATTTGGGCCGTACTGGGCACAGTTGTTGGAAGTCATAACAGAACATTAGCTGTAAAATTTGAGCCAAATCGGACAAAAATTTGCGGCTTCCAGGGGCTGAAGAAGTCAAATCGGGAGATCGGTTTATGTGGGAGCTATATCTAAATCGGAACCGATATAACCCATTTGCAATCCCCAAGGACCTACATCGATATTAAGTATCTGTGCAAAACTTCAAGCGGCTAGCTTTACGCGTTCGACCCCTATCGTGATGTCTACAGACGGACGGACATGGCATAAACAACACAGAACGTCGAGGCGATCAAGAATATATATTGGGTTGCCCAAAAAGTAATTGCGGATTTTTCATATAGTCGATGTTGACAAATTTTTTCACAGCTTGTGACTCTGTAATTGCATTCTCTCTTCTGTCAGTTATCAGCTGTTACTTTTAGAAAAAAAAAGTGTAAACAAGTAAAAGCGTGCTAAGTTCGGCCGGGCCGAATCTTATATATCCTCCACCATGGATCGCATTTGTCGAGTTCTTTTCCCGGCATCTCTTCTTAGGCAAAACAGGATATAAGAAAAGATTTGCTCTGCTATTAGAGCGATATCAAGATATGGTCCGGTTTGGACCACAATTAAATTATATGTTGGAGACCTGTGTAAAATGTCAGTCAATTCGAATAAGAATTGCGCCCTTTGGGGGCTCAAGAAGTAAAATAGAGAGATCGATTTATATGGGAGCTGTATCGGGCTATAGACCGATTCAGACCATAATAAACACGTATGTTGATGGTCATGAGAGAATCCGTCGTACAAAATTTCAGGCAAATCGGATAATAATTGCGACCTCTACAGGCTCAAGAAGTCAAGATCCCAGATCGGTTTATATGACAGCTAAATCAGGTTATGAACCGATTTGAACCATACTTGGCACAGTTGTTGGATATCATAACAAACCACGTCGTGCCAAAATTCATTCAAATCGGATAAGGATTGCGCCCTCTAGAGGCTCTAGAAGTCAAGACCCAAGATCGGTTTATATGAAAGCTATATCAGGTTATAGACCGATTTGAACCATTCTTGGCACAGTTGTTGGATATCATGACAAAACACGTCGTGTGAAATTTCATTTCAATCTGATAAGAATTGCGCACTCTAGAGGCTCTAGAAATCAAGACCCAAGATCCGTTTATATGGCAGCTATAGCAGGTAATGCACCAATTTGAACCATACTTGGCACAGTTGTTGGATATCATAACAAAACACGTCGTGCAAATGTTCATTCCAATCGGACAAGAATTGCACACTCTAGAGGCTCAAGAAGTCAAGACCCAAGATCGGTTTATATGGCAGCTATATCAGGTTTTAGACCGATTTGAACCACACTTGGCACAGTTGTTGGATATCATAACAAAACACCTCGTGCCAAAATTCATTCAAATCGGATAAGAATTGCGCCCTCTAGAGGCTCAAGAAGTCAAGACCCAAGATCGGTTTATATGAGAGCTATATCAAAACATGGACCGATTACAATACCAACCGACCTACACTAATAAGAAGTATTTGTGCAAAATTTCAAGAGGCTAGCTTTACTCCTTCGGAAGTTAGCGTGCTTTCGACAGACAGACGGACGGACGGACGGACATGGCTAGATCGACATAAAATGCCACGACGATCAAGAATATATAAACTTTATGGGGTCTCAGACGAATATTTCGAGTAGTTACAAACAGAATGACGAAATTAGTATACCCCCCATCTTATGGTGGAGGGTATAAAAAGTATATTTGATTAAAGTTCATTCTAAGTTTTATTAAAAATACATTTACTTTCTTTTAAAAAATCCGCAATTACTTTTTGGGCAACCCAATATATTTAATGGGGTCTAAGACGAATATTTCGAGGTGTTACAAGCGGAATGAGTAGATTAGTATACCCCCATCCTATGGCGGTGGATAAATAATCGCAATCGTAAAGTGTTAATCATTTAATAGTTGATCTTGAATCGATATTCTGGTTTGAACTTTAATTGACATCAGTTTAGGTGTGTTAAGCTTGTTAACTACATGAAAATCAAAGTTAAAATAAAAGGAGGATGGAGTTATGGAGCCTAGATTCCAAACAGATTGTCCATGAATATTTTGAAATAATTGGAAATTTGTGCAAATATCCTTACTTTTGCTGTTGCCATGTTTTGTTGTTTTTCTTAAAAAAAGTTCTTAAGATACATACATATGTATGTATATGCAATTTCTTTTCTCTTTTGGTTCATTGATTAACATAACCACCACCAAACAACCAACGTTATAGGTTTTCTTAACAACTAAAAAAGACAATTAACCAACTTTTGCTTTGTCTCCTTTCTATTTTATTTTTAAACACGTTTTCAATCACACCCCCAAGAAAGGTTTCCATTTAGCATAACTCATTAAAAGCTGTCAGTTTACACCTAACCATAGAACGTCGCCAATCTTTTTCACTGCCTTTAAAAAAAAAATCTTTACCATGTTTTTGAATTCCCTAATATCAAATTCAATTTGCGGGCTTTCTTGCATCGCGTATATTTTAATTGTCTCCCTAGTCATTACCATATTAATAACATGTTGAAATTAATGCCTCCGCCGCCTATATTGTTTTTGTATTTTTGATTAATCCAAGAACGCTTTTTTTCTCTTCTCATTGTCTTTATCCAATTTTTTTTATATTTTGTTTACTCTGTGCCTCTAATAAATAAATAAATGTGTGTGTGTGTGTGTGTGTCTCTTTTTACATATATGTGTCGTAACTAACCCCCATAATACTAAACAATACTAAAAGATCTAGTTGGTAAGATATCTCTCCTTATATTTCCACAATAAGTAAACAAATTGAGAAAATATATCATAGCAAAGATGTTGAAAGTTTAAAACAAAATTTATGGGACGAAACAATGTCCCTGTCCTTTAATGTATCTGCAATTATACTAATGTGGTATTAAAATGTTAAAGGAATCGCCCAAAGAAGGTGAGTAATGCAATCTATGGTGCAGAATTCGTTAAACTGGGCCCCACCAAACTTAACTCACTTTTACTTGTGCACTCGGATAATAGAGGTATCATCTACGTGTTCAAGCTTCCACCTTGGGAGATCGATGTATATGGCAGCATGGTAGTTTGAAGTCATTACAGAACACCACATGCCAATATTGGCTAAATACGATGTTTACAAGTCAATTAGGGAGATCGACTTATATGTTGGCTATACCTAAGATAGCCCCACTTGCAATCCCTAAGATTTTTGCAGATAGCCTGCATTCGACGGGATACAGACGGACATTGGAACACAAAAAGTACAACCTTTGAATTGCAAATGTACCAAGAAGGACGTATAAAGTCAAGTTAAAAATGTCGCATCTATAGGTTTGTTTCTATGTTGAGCAATAGTGAAGTTCCATGTATTTTCTTTGATTATTATACCCTCCACCATAAGATGGGGGGTATACTAATTTCGTCATTCTGATTGTAACTACTCGAAATATTCGTCTGAGACCCCATAAAGTATATATATTCTTGATCGTCGTGAAATTTTATGTCGATCTAGCCATGTCCGTCCGTCCGTCTGTCGAAAGCACGCTAACTTCCGAAGGAGTAAAGCTAGCCGCTTTAAATTTTGCACAAATACTTCTTATTAGTGAAGGTCGGTTGGTATTGTAAATGGGCCATATCGGTCCATTTTTTGATATAGCTGCCATATAAACCGATCTTGGGTCTTGACTTCTTGAGCCTCTAGAGTGCACAATTCTTATCCGATTGGGATGAAATTTTGCACGACGAGTTTTGTTATGATATCCAACAAATGTGCCAAGTATGGTTCAAATCGGTCCATAACCTGATATAGCTGCCATATAAACCGATCTTGGGTCTTGACTTCTTGAGCCTCTAGAGGGCGCAATTCTTATCCGACGTGTTTTGTTACGATATCCAACAACTGTGCCAAATATGGTTCAAATCGGTTCATAACCTGATATAGCTGTCATATAAACAGATCTGGGGACTTGACTTCTTGAGCCTCTAGAGTGCGCAATTCTTATCCGATTGGAATGAAATTTTGCACGACGTGTTTTGTTATGATATCCAACAACTGTGCCAAGTTTGGTTCAAGTCGGCCCATAACCTGATATAACTGACATATAAACTGATCTGGGATCTTGACTTCTTGAGCCTCTAGAGGTCGCAATTATTATCCGATTTGCCTGAAATTATGTACTACGGATACTCTCATGACCATCAACATACTTGTTTATTATGATCTGAATCGGTCTATAGCCCGATACAGCTACCATATAAATCGATCTCTCTATTTTACTTCTTGAGCCCCCAAAGGGCGCAATTCTTATTCGAATTGGCTGACATTTTACACAGGTCTCCAACATGTAATAATATAATAATAGCAGGGCAAATCTTTTCTTCTATCCTTTTTTGCCTAAGAAGAGATGCCGGGAAAAGAGCTCGGCAAATGCGATCCATGGTGGAGGGTATGTAAGATTCGGCCCGGCCGAACTTAGCACGCTTTTACTTGTTTTAAAGATTGTAATGTGATTTCAACAGACAGACGGACGGACATGGCTAGATCGTCTTCGATTTTTATGCTGATCAAGAATGTATATACTTTATAGGGACGGGAAATGCATATTTCGATGGGTTGCAAACGAAATGGCAAAATGAATATACCCCCATCCTTCGGTTGTGGGTATAAAAATATAATTTTTCAATAAACTAGGGAGTTTTATGCACTTATGGATTAAACAACTCAACATCTTTTCTATTGTATATAACACCATAAGACAATTAAACAAGCAGGGAATTGCTAATCGATATCAAATTTTTGTGTTTTCATTTTTCAAACAGTTGATAAAATGACACACATGGTTGGTTCGTATCCACCGAAAAAGGAAATGCAATGCTATATAACACCCAACGAGGAAGCTCCCTCCGGTATGATGGCACGTGGTACTTACTCCGTTTCTTCCCTCTTCACCGATGATGACAAACACAACCATCTCAAGTGGGAGTGGACATTTGAAATAAAAAAGGATTGGGAATAAACACCATCCCCCCCCCCAAATAAAACAAAAAGGATGAGCAAAAACCTCAAACAACCACAACAATAACAACATAGGCTGCATTCAAATTTTACAAAAGCAAAAAACAAAAAAGGATATATAAACTAAAATCAAAAGCAAATATTTATGTATGAAACAAAAATTTAAAAACAAAAAAAAAAAAAAATCAAAAGTTAAGTTATAAAGAGAAAAAAGTGTATTCAAAACTTCACAAAACCAAGTATGTATTTTGAGAAAAAAAAACAAATTAAATAAAAAAGAGAAGAAATGAACTCTTATTGAAAAAAAGGTACCAAATAATAAGAAAGGAATTATATACATATATTCTAAAGAAACAAGCCCTTGAAGATTTTTGAAAAATCCCCCAAAGACCCCCCGCCCCCAATTCCTGGAGAAAATATTCTAAAATAAAAGTTTTGAGATTTTTGAAAAATCCCTAAGGAATGCCCCTTAAAAATCCCTTGTATGAATTGAGAATAAAGTGCTGAATTTTTATTTGATAAAAAAAAAAATTGAATGAGTAAAATCCAAAAACAAAAAAAAAAAAAAAGAAAAATTGTAAATGTAAAGAAATGCCATAATTTTTTGAGAAAAAAGAATGTATTATTTGTTGTATTTCCAAACTGTGTGAGTTTCTTTGTTACTATTAAAAAGAAAAGTATTTCCAAAATTTCAATGTGTATTTAAAAAATGACCTCTAACTATTTTTTTTTTTGCTTTTAAACTAAGTTTCTAAAAAAATGTATTACAAACTATTCAATTACTCGTATGTGCTATATTTAATTGAAAAAAGTGAGGAAAAATTATAAAAATGAAAAGTTTTGCCATCAAAGATATTTTTTCGGGATTTCTTGAAGAAACCCTATAAAAATTTCTCTGACTAATTTTTTCCTCTATTCAAAAATTTCTATTTAAAGGTTTATTGCCTTTTTATAAAAAAGAAAATATCCTACTTTTTCTCTAAACACAAACTATCCCTTTTGTTATAAATATTATAAGTGTTTTTTCTAACTGCATATATCTAAATCTTTCTGTCTGTCTTTCAGTTTTGTTTGCCAGTGTAATTATAGAGTATTCTGTGTAGTTCTTTTTTTTCTCTATAGTTTCCTCGACTAATCGGATCGAGCTTTCTCTTTATTATATTAAAATGTATTAAATTAAAAATTTTATTTTTCTACTCCTAACCAATAAAATTGTATGTAAAAGAAAATAAACAACAAACAAAAAACAACCTTAATTAAGTGAGTTTTACTTGAAACTAGGTTAGGTTGAAAAGACGGTGCAGATATTAATCGGCCCCATGCCACTATGGACATACACCTAAGCCAGTAATCGGCTTGTTGTGCACTCTAAAAACTATTAAGTAACCTCTAAAAAGAAAATTTTATGTTGGGAATTCCGTGCTACTTACAAAATCCCTAATTGTTTTCAATACCACTCCCCTAAGTTGGTCTGGTATTGTGTCGCTGTCTAAGTGTTGGTATCTGTTAGGCGCGAAAGCCGGGCAATGACAAAGGAAATGCTCCAACGTCTCATCATCTTCCCCGCATGACCAATTTAGCATAAGTGAGCTCGTAGTCCTATGTGTCCCGTTATGATACCAATAGCTATACTGACCACCTTCTTACTTCCTTTCAGTTATAGCCTCGTCTTCTCACGATATGGATTCCCCCCATGGGATTTCGCCGTCCTACCGACCGTTTCGCTGTTCCACAATGTTGCATGCGCATTCGTCGCTCACTCCCTGAACTCGGACTGCGTCGTCCCGAAAGGCTTCGGGTTAACCAAGTTTATTGACGGCAGTCCTTTGGCCTTCACCACCAAATCGTCTGCCCTTTTATTTCCCCTTACTCCGTTATGGCCCAGCACTCAAACGATGCGGATATTGCCATCCTCAGAGAAGGCGTTAATCTCCTACTTACACTGCAAGAATGTTCGAGACCTTACCGTCCTGGTTGTTATTGCCCTTATGGCAATTTTACTGCCGGTAAAGATGTTCAGACTCGACGTCCTCGCGTTAGCACCACACCACTTCACGCATTCCGTGATCGGCCGGATCTCCGCCTGCAGGACCGTATTATGGTCAGGCAGTCTAAAACTGATCTCAGTCCCTGGGTTCTCAATGTATACCCCCAGGCCCACTCTGTCCTCTAGCTTTGATCCATCCGTGTAACATGATCTTCCAGATGGCAATACTAGGTTTCCGTCAATCCAAGACTGTGCCGATGGCAGCAATGCCTCGCACTCGACTTCAAGGTTCATCTCAGGTATCCGATGGGAAACCTTCTCCCTTCCTTTCAAGTTTCCTATCGTCGCCTCGATTATACCGCGATGGTATGAGCTGCTCACATCCTCAATCCATTCCCCCATCTCCTTAAGTCTAAAAGCCGCAGTGACTGCCTCACACTTAATCTGTATGTCAATGGGTCGGATATTTAGAGTAGTCTCCAGTGCCCTAGTTAGTGTGGTCCTCATCGCTCCGCTTATGCCAAGACAACATGTTCTCGGAACCTAGTGTATGGTCCTTATGTTTCACTTTTTCTCCATAGCAGTCCACTACACTACTGAGGCTTAAGTAAGTTTTGGTCTAATCACGCTCCTGTAGATCCAGTGGACTATCCTCGGATTTAGGATCCATTTCGAGCCTACTACATGGTGCCCAAGATCTGTGAGCTTTCTCAGTACGCTCCTGAATGTTACACTTCCAATTCAGTTTCCTGTCCCAGATCACACCTAAGTATTTGACCTTGTCAGATGTCGAAATCGTCTTATTGAGAAAACGTGGTGCGTTACAATGGCCCACCTTCGTCTTCTTCGTGAACAGGCATATTTCAATCTTCTCTGGGTTAACATTGAGATCTCTGAGTCTAGCCCAGTCATATGGCATATGCAAGAACCGTTCGGCTCTTCTGCATAGCTTGTTCGGATCCTTACCCCTTAGAAGTATTGTAACATCGGGTTCAAATCCCTCCTCAGTCAGCATCCGTAATAGGCCATTAATGGTGGTCACCCATAGGAGTGGCGAAAAAATGCCCCCCTATGGCGTACCCTGTGCCACTTTTTCCCTTATATTTATGCCATGGGACACACAATTTATCCACCTGGGTCCACCCGGTACTGGTCTTAGGATTGGATCTATGTGTCGGTTCGCACATTGTTAAATGCCCCCTCGATGTCAATGCATACCGCCACGTTTTGGCATCGAAGGATTCTTCTATTTTATGCACAACCTCGTGCAGGGCAGTCTCCACCGACCTTCCCTTGACATAGGCATGCTGTTGGTATTTGGGCAATTCGCTGGATGTCCTACTCTTTATCATGGTGTTCACAATACGTTCCATGGATTTGAGTAGGAAGGACGTAAGGCTTATAGGTCTGTAGTCCTTTGGTGTCGCATAACTTGCCTTGTCGGGCTTGGGTATAAACACCACACTTGCCTCCTGCCAGGCTTCCGGAGTATATGCATGTCCTAGGCACGTTGTGAAAATTTTGGCCAGACGAGGCGCCAGATAGTCTGCCCCTATCTGTAGTAACGCCGGAAATATGCCATCAGGTCTGGGCGACTCAAATGGTTTGAAGCTCCTCAAGGATTCCTTCACCATAAATTCCGTTATTATAAAACTTCGATCAACGTCATTATTCCAAGATTCCGGTGTCTCCGTGAGTCCCGTCGTATCCTGTGGAAATGGGTTTTCATCAAAAGCCTCAACATGTCCCTCGTTGTCTCTGCTCTCACTCCCATGTCGTCTACTAAAGTCTCAGTTTGGACATGGGTTTTTAAGAAAAACATTTTTATCTTGGCGGCGTCATTAACGCTATCGACCTGTTCGCGGAAAAGCTTCCAGGAGGCATGTTTTGCCACTCTGGTATTATTATTGTATTCCGCTTCCGCTTTTTTTCGACGTCCTCTGTTAAAAAGTCTGCAGACCTCTTTCCCAATATTGCGAATCACCTCGGTCATCCAGGGGTTTTCTTGGGCTGATTTCTTTCCCCGAAGAGGACAACTATCTTCGCAGGACCCCACCAGTGCAGTCGTAATTCTGTTGACATTTTCGCCAATCTCTTCTCTGCTTGGACAATCTAAAATAACTTGCCCAAGTCTTCTTAGCCTTCCGAATTTTGTCCATTTGGTTTTCAATTTATGCCGGAAGCTTATCGGATTCGGCGCTGGCCGTGCTATTCTAAACCTAATGTAGCGATGGTCAGAGAAAGAGTGTTTCATGGAGACCCTCCAATCCTGAACCTCATCGATTAGATTTTCCGAACATTTCGTCATATCTAATACCTCTTCCGTAATCCTATTAACAAAGGTAGCGGTGTTACCAATATTAAGTGTTATTAGGTCGTTAGTATTGAAGAACTCTGCCAGGGCTTGGCCCCAAATATTAGTGTTGGTACTACCCCACGAAATGTGGTGAGAGTTCGCATCGCAACCTATTAGTAACTCGTTTCTTGTCTGCTTTGCTTTCTTCACCAGCCGTTGCAGCTCCGAAGTGGGTGTGTTCGTTTTCTCCACCTAATGCTGGCAACATTTGTGAGGTACTTTGCCATGTAAAAACTTCTCTCCAAAGAGGTGTCGAATTGCGGCACGCCGTTCGGACTCGGCTATAAACAGGAGGTCGCTTGTCATTGTGCTAAAACTTGAATCGAACTACACTCATTTATGTATCCCCTGTTCCTTAGTGCAATGTTCTTTGGAAAATATGTATGTATTTTTGTACACTGAAATGACGCAGCACTCACTTGGCCATGAGAATTGCCATCTTGGGTAGTTGCTCAGCGAATGGTTGACTTTGAATGACGTCGGTGTGTTGACTATACCGAGCGAGAAGTATACCTTTGATGGGCCTTCAGGCGTTAGTGACATTGACGTTACGGCTGAAAATGGGGCGGCATTTACTGCTTACCAGTTTAGGTAGAGGGTTTGTGACGAATGGGGCTCAAATGACCATAATGCGATTGAGAATATGGTCACTTCCGGGGATCGACGGACTCGGGTTACGACTGAACGATCCAGGTGCTGGAAAGATCGTGACGTGAACTGGGACTTGTATGTGGAAAGTTTCAGGGAGACTGCATCAGTATTGTCTTCACTGACCGTAGATTACCAAATTGCTAAGGTAGACGAATGGATGAGCGCGGTAAATGATGTGGTCCTTGGCAGACGTCGAAAGGCGAAACCAAGTAAAGTCAAGTGGGGGGCAACGTGGTGGCTGTGGTTTGTACCCAAACCGTGGGTAGAGCATAAGCTCGGCGTGGAGTTGCGTTTTCAACCGGGTGCCGCGACTCATAGATCGGAAGGAGTTTTAGGTAGTGCTCCGCACCTAACCATGGAAGTGAACATGTCCAAAATTGGTACTCATGTGTGAATTACCATATGTGGGGGCGTTGGTAGACGCATTGTATTCACCTTAGGGCCTCGCAGGTTTGGACCGTGATGGCAGGCATCTGCGTTAAACCCGACATTCGTGTGGAATGTTAATGGGCAAAATTTGTTTTTGTTTGTATACTTCTATTGCCACAATACGCATAAAGGTCAAATCTATCTATCTTCTTCTATATACGTGTGTTTGTGTTTGTTGGTGGGTTTGTAAATTTGTTTGTTCCGTATAGACTCCAAAACAGCTGGCCCGATTTCTTTTAAATATTCACGGATTGTGGGAAGTGGTCAGGAAGGAGCAATAGGAAATATTTTTTTTTGATATCTCAAGGGGGCGGATTCTCCCCCTTAAACCAAAAGTACCACCCAAAAATAAAAGTGGACCGATTTGGGACTCAAATGGAAGGTATTCGGGAGTAGAATAGAAATTTGATATCAAAAGTAGGATTCAAGTACCCAGGGGACTGCCCCGACCGCAAAACCTGTTCAAATCGGCATATTGGACGATAATGACAATATGGGACTCGAAAGAAAGGTATTCGGGAGTAGATTAAGAATATGGTCAGGAAGGAGGAATAGGCTATATAATTTGTCGATATTGGAGTGGGCGGACCCTCCCCCGTTGCCCCAAATACACCACCTAAAATCAAGGTTGACCGATCGGGATAATATGGGTATCAAATGAAAGGAATTGGAGAGTAGAATACGAATATGGTATTAAAAGTTGGGTCCAAGGAATCCAGGGGCCACTCTAATCCCAAAAGTTCCCTAAAAAAACATATTGGACGTACATATCATTATGGAACTCAAATGAAAGGTATTCGGAAGAAGATTACGAATATGAACAAGGATGATGGAGAGACCGGTTTACGTGGGAGATAAATCAGGTTATAGACTGATTTGGACAGAATTTGGCACAGTTGTTGGAAGTTGTAACAGAACACCGCATGCAAAATTTCAGCCAAATCGGTTAAAAATTGCGGCTTGTAAGGGCTCGAGAAGTCAAATCAGGAGGTCGGTTTATATGGGAGCTATATGAGATAATTGACCGATTCGGACGATACTTGGCACATTTGTTGAAAGTCATAACACAACACTACATGCTTAATGTCAGCCAAATCGAACAAAAATTGCGGCTTGTAAGGGCTGAAGAAGTCAAATCAGGAGACTGGTTTATATGGGAGCAATATCCAAATCTCAACCGATATGGCCCATTTGCAATCATCATCGACCTACATCAATATTAAGTATTTGTGCAAGATTTCAAGCCGCTACCTTTACGCGTTCGACTTCTATCGTGATTTCGACAGACATACGGACGGACGGACATGGCTATATCGACTCAAAACGTCGAGACGATCAAGTATATATATACTTTATGGGGTCTTAGATGAATATTACGAGGTGTTACAAAGGGAATGACTAGATAAGTATACCCCCAACCAATGGAGGGTATAAAAAGTTAAGGTATTTACGCAAGTTTTTTTCAATAAAAACTAATGAATGAAAATATTTTTTTTGACCAAAAAGGCAAAATATATACTTTTTTTCGACCTGTATAACTTTTAACTGAATAATCATATGTGGACGCTTGTTGCTGCAAAGTTGTTGTAAATTTTGTCACAAATCCAAATACTTTCGTTAATTGAAAAATTGATTTCAACAAATAAAAATTAAAACTCGTATATCCCCAAAAACTCGTATATCCCCAAAAAGATTTGACAGCTCGAACAATTTTTCGAAATGCCGGGGTAACTAACTTTCGGGTCCTGCCAGGAGGCACATGATCTCGATAACTCTATCCGTTCTCAAATGGCAAATTTTTTACGATTTTTTTTTTATTTTCTCCCACTGTGCAAAGGGAAATTTATGTAACTTGATTCCAATCAGACTTGTTCATTTATACCTTGAACAAATCAAATCAAACACAACAAACCGAAAAATTATATCAAACACGAGCTTTAAAGTTAAGCGCCCCGTTCGGCAGAATCATTCACAGGTTCACAGCGAATTAAATAAACTAGTCTCACTTGTGCACATGTTTGATTTTACTCGTTTTTCAAAACAGATGATCAAGCCTACACAATCACACTCTTTGCTTCTCCGTACTGTACTAAAAATAGGGAAATAAAATTTTTCCCAGTTAGAATGAGGTCCAATTAGAATGAGATCCTATGACCCGACTGAGAAACAACAAACCAGCAGGAACCGATGGGTTGCCATCTGAACTATTTAAGGCCGGAGGAAACACGCCGAAAAGGCGTTTACAAACCAAGACACCTCTCAAAATGTACACTATACAAGATACTGATGCTATCCGTGTTGTTATTGGGTTGCCCAAAAAGTAATTGCGGATTTTTTAAAAGAAAGTAAAAGCATTTTTAATAAAACTTAGAATGAACTTTCATCAAATATACTTTTTTACACTTTTTTCTAAAGCAAGCTAAAAGTAACAGCTGATAACTGACAGAAGAAAGAATGCAATTACAGAGTCACAAGCTGTGAAAAAATTTGTCAACGCCGACTATATTAAAAATCCGCAATTACTTTTTGGGCAACCCAATATATGGTTCCGAAGCATGGGTACTTGTGAAGAAGACGAGGCAATGCTTAAGGTGTTTGAAAGAGCGATTTCTTGTAAAGTGTATGAACCAGTTTATGAACAGTATGAGCTATATGACGACGCACAGTGGAATAGTAGCGAAAAAAACTAGTAAAAAATCTCCCTGTTGAGAACGGGTAGAGATAACTCTTTAAATTTTTTAATGGTTAAAGCTAAAGCGTTAGCGAGATTCTATCCCACAGTGCGACGTTGACATAGGTAATTGTATCAAAATGCAATGATTATGTTGGTAAGTTCATATTGGTAAAATGAATGAAGAAACTCCAGCGAAAAAGTCATGATCATGTGAAGAAAGACATCTCGAAACTAGGTGTCAGATATTGGACTAGGAGCGCAGAAGATCGAGGGGCTTGGAAATCTATTCTTAGCTCGGTTAATGGGACAATAGCCAATTCAAGTAAAGTAAAGTATTTTTCCGATGACCCCTTTTGAGTCCTATATGGTCCAGGTCTAATATGTCTTTATACCCTACACTACCACTGGTATATTTGCTTGCAATACTAAGAAGGAGAAGAGCTATACCCATTGATAGGTAAACCGATCGGCTTAGAATGAAACCACTTTTTTAGGCACAAGGACGGACGCCATTGATTTTAAAGAAGGTCGAATCAGATTCAGTTATAGGTCCCATCTATATCTTTCATCCGACATGGTCTTTTAAAGCAGTAGAAGCCACAATTTTGGTCGGATTAGCAAAAAATCTAGCGTGAAGTGTTTTATTTGACGTCCCAATATTTCATCAAAATCAGTTCAGATTTAGATATAGCTTCCATATATATTTTTCATCCGATATGGTCTTAAATCTCTGGATGTCATAGTGAGTGGAAAAAACATTAGCCGGAAATCGATACCACATACGAACGGTTCGGGCGAAATAAGAATTCTCTCTGTAATGCATTGTCCGGTCCGCTGGCCAATCAATTCCTACAATGTCTAGTATTTCTGACAACATCTTTACATCAGGAATCAGTAGGCGAATATCAGACGAACCCACACCATGAAAGTTCCGATAGAACAGCGTCGAACAACCCACATTGCGACAATGTTCAGGGGAGGCAATAGGGTTGGATACCCTACTGTCCCCAATCAACGCCATCGCTCTCTTCTGTACACGGTCCAGTAGCTGCAGGGATTATTATGAAGCTCCAGCCCTTACATGTAAGTTGTATTCCATTTTCGACCTTATGAAAGTGGGGCAGATGTTAAGAAGATTAGAAGGAGTTAAGTAATTTTTACACCGTTTAACGCAGCCTAAGCACTTGAATGCTTCTTTCGACACTTCAAACAAATGTTTAGCCCAACGGACATCACTTTGTATTTTCATGCCCATAACATCAAGAACTTGTGATTGCTCAAGTCTAAGCACTTGAATGCTTCTTTCAACACTTCAAATCTTTCAGATTCATGCCCTGGCAGAGTGTATCGACCATAACCCACCTCTTGTCCTCAATCTCTCGAAGACTCGGCCTATGGTCGAATGACAGAGATTACTGTCATCGGCAAAGCAGAAAGTACAAAATGGAACCAAAATGTACGAATTTTGAATAGATCATTTATTTCTTAGTTGTATCTACATGCCAAATTTCGGACCTCTAGCTCTATCTATAAAGAAAGTACGATATAGTAAAAATTTTGGTACCAAAATGTTCGAATTGTGAAAAAAATCATTTAGACGCCCATCATATATTTCTAAGCTTTATCTACATGCCAAATTTTAGACCTCTAGCTCCATCTGCACAGAAAGCACCAAATGGTACCAAAATGTACGAATTGTGAAAAGATCATAGTCACCCATCATATTTTTCCTAGTTTTACCTGAATGCCAAATTTCAGACCTCTTGCTCCATCTGTAAAGAAAGTACCAATTGCGGTACTGACGTACTTTTTCTACCGTTACCAGTACTATTTTCCAATCTTGGTACGAAAATCTTCGAATTTTAAATAGATCATTTAGTCACCCATCGTATATTTCCCAGTTGTACCAACATGCCAAATTTCAACCCTCTTGCTTCATCTATAAAGAAAGTACCAATTGCGGTACTAACGTACTTTTTCTCCCGTTACCAGTACTATTTTCCAATTTTGGTACGAAAATCTTCGAATTTTGAATAGATCATTTAGTAACCCATCGTATATTTCCCAGTTGTACCAACATGCCAAATTTCAAACCTCTTGCTCCATCTGTAAAGAAAGTACCAATTGCGGTACTAACGTACTTTTTCTCCCGTTGCCTGTACTATTTTCCAATTTTGGTACGAAAATCTTCGAATTTTGAATAGATCATTTAGTCACCCATCGTATAATTCCCAGTTGTACCAACATGCCAAATTTCAAAGAAAGTACCAATTGCGGTACTAACGTCCTTTTTCTCCCGTTACCAGTACTATTTTCCAATTTTGGCACGAAAATCTTCGAATTTTGAATAGATCATTTAGTCACCCATCGTATATTTCCCAGTTGTACCAACATGCCAAAATTCAAACCTCTTGCTCCATCTGTAAAGAAAGTACCAATTGCGGTACTAACGTACTTTTTCTCCCGTTGCCAGTACTATTTTCTAATTTTGGTATGAAAATCTTCGAATTTTGAATAGATCATTTAGTCACCCATCGTATATTTCCCAGTTGTACCAAGATGCCAAACTTCAAACCTCTTGCTCCATCTGTAAAGAAAGTACCAATTGCGGTACTAACGTTCTATTTTTCCCGTTACCAGTACTATTTTCCATTTTTTTTTCACCTTCATCCCTTTGCACCAGATGTCTTTCAAATTTCAAAATTCTACATCTATACTTTCACCCTATACAAAGTTCACCCATATCATATCTTTTTGATACTTTTTTAGTACCTAAATGTAAAAATTTTCAATAACTCCTATAGTCACCCAATTAGGGTTGCCATAGTATACATAGTATAAGTTCCAAAATTTAGAGCTCCTGTTCAATAGTACTAATTGTGGTACTAAACGTGCTACTTCCGCTTCCGGTACGATTTTCCAAATACTTTTTACCAAACCTTATTTTTCAAAACTTTTAAAACGCTCTTTAAATTGAGCCCAAGAACATAATTCTAGCCTTTTCCGCTCGTACTTCTTGGTACATTTTTGTATCTAAACGTACCAATATCACCAAATCCAGCCTTATTCTGTGTCTATGATCGAAGACCCACATTCGTGCAAAATTTTATGATTCTTGCTTTAGCCATTTGGGCTGGGCAGTGATCAGTCAGTCAGTCACGCAACGCTTTTATATATAGACAATACGACCGATTTACGATCATTAGGTAAAGGGGCAAATCGGTCCATGTTTTGATATAGCTGCCATATAAACCGATCTTGGGTCTTGACTTCTTGAGCCTCTACAAGGCGCACGTGGTGTGTTGGTATCACTTCCAACAACTGCGCTATGTATGGTTTAAATCGGTCCATGTTTTGATATAGCTGCCATATAAACCGATCTGGGGTCTTGACTTCTTGAACCTCTAGAGGGCGCAATTCTCTTCCGATTTGAATGAAATTTTGCACGTGGTGTTTTGGTATCACTTCCAACAACTGTGCCATGTACGATTCAAATCGGTTCATAATCTGGTATAGCTGTCATATAAACCGATTTTAGATCTTGATTTCTTGAGCCAATAGAGCGCGCAATTCTCATCCGATTTTGCAGAAATCTTGCATGAGGTCTTTTGTTATGAGTTTCAATAATTGTGCGAAGTATGGCGTAAATCGATAAATAACCTGATATAGCTGCCATATAAACCGATCTGGGGTTTTGACTTCTTGAGCCTCTAGAGGACGCAATTATTATCCGATTTGGCTGAAATTTTCCACGAGGTGTTTTGTTATGACTTTCAACAACTGTGCTAAGAATGGTTCAAATCGGTTCATAACCTGATATAGCTTCCATATAAACCGATCTTGAATCTTGACTTCTTGAGCCACTAGACGGCGCAATTATTATCCGATTTAGCTGAAATTTTGTGCAACGGCTTCTCTCATAATCTTCAACACAGGTGTCTAATATGGTCTGAATCGATCAATAGCTTGATACAGCTCCCATATAAACCTATCTCCCGATTTTGTTTCTTGAGCCCCTATAAGGCGCAATTCTTATCTGAATGAACTGAAATATTCCACAACGACTTCTACAATGTTCAGCATTCATTTATGGTCCGAATCGGACTATAATTTGATATCGCTCCAATAGCATAACAGTTCTTATTCTAAGAGAAAAAAAGATACCGCGCATAGAACTCGACAAATGCGATCCATGGTGGTAAGATTCGGCCCGGCCGAACTTAGCACGCTCTTACTTGTTAGATTTTGGTTCGTCCGATAAAAAAAAAAAACAAATATTCCCACTGTATCAACACAATAAATGCATTGGTTAGCACAATGGTGCGTATGGATGCCAACCATTTTCACATATTCACCACGTTGCTCATATACACCTCTTAAACCGGCTTTCATGTGCTTTTTGTTTACAAACAACTACCACGTGCCAGCTCTTATGTGTTGTTGTTGTTCTAAAAGGGTCATTCGTTGCTTTATACTCACCAACACAACCAAACGAAAGCAGCACATTCTGCTGCCACTCTCTGTTTCGCTTCTGCTTCTCTTACTCGCTCTATACACATTTCTATGACATTTGTAAACATGTGTATAAACATTTGTGACTTGCCTTTGGCGAAGAGAGCCGATTTTGGTAAAATGAAATGAAATTAAATGTTAACAGTAAACTAGCAATATGAACTTAAAGTGAGCAGGAAGTCATTTAAAATTGGTTTAAGAATTTCCGTTCTAGCTATATTTCCGTTGCTTGTTTATGCATATTAAATTCATAAAATTATTAAAATTAAGCTGTGAGAGCAGTTAAACCAATGTGGTGCAAAAATGCAACACTTTTTAATTTAATTTTAGTAATAAGTAAGTGGGAGACTGTTTTTAGACTTTATTTATTTATTTCATTTCATCTACCGGGTAAAACTATTACAGACTACATACATACAATCAACTTATATATGTACATAATGTTGGCAAATTTAAACGTTATCCAAAATTTGCGAAACACATTTCTCAAACTTAAGTTTGCCTAGATTTATATCAACTAAATCCGGAGGCCACCGTGGCGCATAGGTTAGCATGTCTGCCTTTGAAGTGAACATCAAAAAAGTTTTTAGCGATGGTTACCCCCTTACTAATGCTGGCTACATTTGTGAGGTATCCTGCTATGTTAAAACGTCTCTATAAATTGGTGCCGCTATGCGGCACGCCGTTCGGACTCGGCATAAAAAAGGAAGCCCCTTATCATTGAGCTTAAACTTGAATCGGACTGCACTCATTGATATGTGAGAAGTTTGCCCCTGTTCCTTAGTGAAATGTTCATGGGCAAAAATTTGCATTTGAGTTGTGTTAGGCTTTTCGACATTCTTCTTCAATTTGGCCTAGATCAGTTCAGATTTGAATGAAGACCGATCCCATATAGACCGATCTCTCGATTTAAGGTCTTGGGCCCACAAAAGACACATTCTTGGCCCCTAAAGGCGCATTTATAATTCGATTTCGGTGAAATTTGACACAGTGACTTATGTTACGCTTTTCGTCATCCGTGTCGTATATGGTTCAGATCGGTCTATATTTGGATATAGCTACAAAAAAAAAAACAATATTTTGTTCTACAAAATTGAACAATGACTTGTACTTATTAGACCACTCAATGTCCGTGACGAATTTGGTCCAAATCGGACCATATTTCGATATAGCTGCTATGGGAGCATAAGTTATGCATTTTTCACCGGATTATGACGAAAGGTGGTGGTTTTGGTGGGCCTTAACGCCTTTTTTACTTATTAGTAAAAAGTAGAGTAGAGCGCACAACAAGCCGATTACTATGCCGTAGTGGCATAGTGCGGATTCTCTTTTCTAGCTAACCTATGAGCGTGTCGCCTTCGGTTTTAAATAGTTCAGCGGCTCCTGCTGCCTTGTTGTTCTTCCGTCGGGTTACTGCTACTTGCACCTCTTTCTGACTAGGAGGTAAACATTTAATACCGTCATCATTGATTGGTTCTGTGGTATCCTCTTCGCCACCAACGTCGGACACTAGCAGCTGGGTAAAATGTTCTTTCCATATCCTCAGCAGTTACCAGATTTTCTTCTTTGTCTCTGCAGGAGGATGTGTCTGTACCAAAGCCATCGGATTGATGTTTGATTCTTTGGTAGAATTTCCGGACTTCATTCTGACGCATGTGCTTCTCAATGCGCTCACACTCACATATCTCCATTTTCTTTTTGCGCAATAGACGTTACCTCTCCTTCATCTGGCGCGTTGCTACTGATTGCAGCGTTGCTCTGTTTGTTGCATTATTGGCTTTAGTAGCATTTTGACACTTTTGGTCGTACCATGGGTTTCTTGGGGAAGGCTTGTGGTACTCAAGTACTGATTTCGAGGAGTAGAGTGGCCAATGGTTTGCCACTGCACCGTTTTATCACCGAAACGTGGAGTGCTTTCATAAAGCAGTGGAGCGAGTGGAGTATTTCGTTTCAATGTCCACTTTCTGGGCAGTGTGAAATTTTACTCGCCACGCTCAAAAAGGTGCGAACCATTACTGCAACAAGGTAATGATCCGAATCTATATTCGCTTCACGAATCGATAGTACAACAACACGCTGGATGAATGCCTTCCATCTAATATACCGTATCATATTTTTTGCCGCGGCGAAATCTATTGGTCTCAATCCATTATCAGAAGTTACTTCGTTTAGGCTTATTTTTCGACAGTGGGAACAAAGATCTTTTCCTTCCCTATCTTCGCATTAAAATCTCCCAGAACGATTTTAATATCATGGGCGGGGCAGCGGTCGTATTCTCTCTCGAGGCGCTCGTAGATAATATCTTTGGTCTGCTCGTCCTTGTCTTCCGTTGGGGGATGGGCACAAATAAGATTGATGTTAAAAAATTTGGCCGTTATGTGGATGGTGGCTAGCCTCTCATCAGCCAAATACATGCGTCGTGT
Source organism: Stomoxys calcitrans (assembly GCF_963082655.1). Classification (NCBI taxonomy): domain Eukaryota; kingdom Metazoa; phylum Arthropoda; class Insecta; order Diptera; family Muscidae; genus Stomoxys; species Stomoxys calcitrans. The sequence goes on from NC_081552.1 coordinate 28,330,279, forward strand.
CAAGGCAGCTATAGAATAGTTCGTCACCATTTGGTGACTCCTTTCCCAATCCATCGCACTTCCTGTAGGGTGGTGATATCTGCCTTGTACCTTTCCAATACATCGGCCAGTACGTATACTGCACCTTAACTATAAAGAGTGCGGACATTTCAGGTGCGGATCCGCAGATCGTGGTTCTTTTTTCGTTTGCGTAGATCGTTGAGGTTAGGAGAGTCCGTTCTTACTATTTTTTGTTTCTCAGAGTATTGTTTATAGTTTTATGGCTGGGGGGTTACTGGTCCAGCGCCTCAACTGCAGGTGTGATGTGGGATCTCACCGGTACGCCTCGATGCCGCGTGCTGCTTGCTTCAAGAAACAAAGCCCGCTCCCAGCCACCCTAACCTGGGAATAGACGTTAATGTTGGCCATTGGTTATTTGAAGGCGCCATTATCTCGCCTTGTCATTTCGAGTATTATTGACACTCAGTATTTAAGTCAGTGCCACCTGACGCTTACAGAGACTCTCCTCCCGAAATCGCTGACTGCCAGCTGCCGCATTGCAGCCACTGCTCATAAACACGAATATTTGCATTATCCCCAACCGGTGGACGCGGCCATTAGCTTTCAGCTAGGCTTCCCATGATAACATGCGCATCCCACAAGTCGGAGCTCAAAGTTCCAGCCTGTGTGTTGCTCAAAGTAATCCCGTACCTGCCGCGTTTAAAAATACTTCGCCTAAAAAATCCCATTATCCAAAAACTCAAATTTTGCTTGACCTTGCAATATCCTTGTTTAGTTTCTGCCTATAAAGAGATACCGCGCAAAGAACCTGACAAATGCGACAAATGGAGAGAATATAAGATTCGGCTCGACCGAACTTAGCAAGCTGATTGATTGTTCGAGGTTACTTTTTAGTATTTAGAGCGCACAACAATCCGATTACTGGCTTAGGTATATGTGTATAGTGGCATGAGGCTGATTCTTTCAACCTAACCTAACCGTTTTCTTTATTTTGATGTTTGTTATCTTCTTATTAGAGATGTGCACGTGACTGAGTTTTCATTCACGCACATGAACGACTTTTTTATGTCGACTTAGGAGACAATCACGACTCAAGACACTCTCACGACTTACGAGAAAATCATGACTCGCGACTCAAGAGATACTCAAGAGGCCACGAAACACTCACAACTTATGGTTGAAAATATTTGTTTCAAAACGTCTCATGTGGGATTTTAACGTACTTATATTAATGTATAAAATTTTTCAAGCCTACACAACCACTTATTTGTTCTTTTCATTTTTATGAATCTGTAGACAGAAATTGTTTCCACTTCTTTCAAACGTTGCCAATAGTGACAGTGTGCCCGAATTCGTACGTTAAAATCCCGCATGATTTGAGACTCATGAAAAAAATTGTGTTTTTTTTCGATATTTTTTGAAGGCTTGATTTTCTTTTGAGTGTCTCGTGCGTCGTGAGTGTCTCGTTAGTCGTGATTAGTGGAGTGAGCAGTATTTCACTCAATCACGCTCACTCACGAAGAATTTTAATTCAATCGCGGTCACGCACAATCACTCCATGCGATTTAGATATCCCTCACGAATCACGTTACTCGAAAACTCACGGCTCACGTGCACCCCTCTAATTCTCATTTCTTTGGCTAGCATGGTCCATGGGTGCGTATACCAGTATGGTGCTATTAAAATCACTCATACGTTCATTTGCATAAGGAGCAACAAGTTGTAATCTACATACCCGCCTGTTCTGTGTTTACCACACAAAAAGAGGGCAAAAGCCTAGCAAAACCATCAACGAACATAAACAAAACGTAAGCTCTTCTACAGAAAAACATAGAAAAACAATGCATACAAAAGAAAAACCACGGTTGTACAAAAAAACTACCAACAACATTTGGTTGAGAAACATTTTACAAATCAAATGCCTGAGATGCAAAAGCTAGCAACAGCAGCAGCAGCTACAAGAGGTTGCTGCTCTCCCCCAACTCTGCAACTCTCAATTTGCGGTGGTAGAGAAATGTAAACAAACCGAAAACCAGCGGTAGCAGCAATACGTATTTGCTGCTCTCTATCAACTCTACATCTCTCATTTGGCTGTGGTGGGAAATATGTAAACAAAGCCAAACCACACACAGACTACAGAACCAATTAGGCTCTCACTCTCACTCCAATGAGCTCTTGCTCTCCCTCTGTTAGGTGCATGGGTATGTGTGTTTGTGTTTATGGAACTTTAGACCCCACATTCTTTCTCATCAACAAACACATGGCGCTGAAACACAACAAACCCCTACTGCTAAATAAAAAAAAACTCCTATCTCCCACCACCCAACCTTATAGAATATTGCCGGCAACAGCGACGTTGGCAGCGTAAAAAAAAGTTGACATCGCTTGAAACAGAGCGCAACAGTTTTCAAATGAGTGCAGGCTATGAAACGAGCAAGTTGTATGAATAGCGCCTGTTGGACTTTGCGAGCAGACAAACAACGCAGCGAGCAACAATAATAATAGTTGGAAGAGAATATCGCGTGTGCGTTTAGTTTGGACGGTAACGTCCTAACGAGTAGATCGTGGCGGTCGTGCGCGGTTATTACTTAGAGTGCGAGTGTGATTGTGTGCTTATTGAAAAAACCGAAAGAAGTAGTCCGTCTGCCTGCTTGGTGCTGTTCTGTATAAAGGTGCTAATCAACTGCAACAACAAAAATAGCCACAACACATTGAAATACAAAGAAAAAAAAAAAAAAAAATAAATAATAATAAAAAACAAGAAATAGAATTAAAAAAAAAAACAACAGCAACAAATTTCATTAATAAAGCAAATGAAATTAAGTGTTTGTTATGGTTATAGTTCTGTTTGCATTTGCCATGCAAGAGTAAAGTCAGATAGAAGCAAGGAGAAGTCGATTTTGTAATAGGCCCCGGGGCCAACCACAGGCGGGAAATAGAAAATGCCCAAACAGCAAGTGAAGTGCATTGTAAAAAAGTCAAATTAAAGTTTTGAAAAAATTTTAAATACAAATTTTCAAACTTAAAAAAATATATTTAAATATTTTTCTTGCTATTTTTCTTCGTTCAAATACAAACAAGTGGCTTCTATTAAAATTTGTATAAAATATGCTTTTCTATTCCAAGCCTCTATGAAAAGTCTATGCAATTAATAACCGAATTTAAGAGTTTTTGCCATCATAATCATGGCAATTCGCGGTCATAAATTTAAAAATAGCTAAACGTTGTTGCCTTTAAAATGTGCTAAAAAATTTTATGAAATTTAATATGAGTGCCGTTCTCTGTATTGAAGTGAAATGTGTGATTTATTTCTTTTTTTCTTCGTTTTGTTGTATGGTGGCTAGGATTATTTAGGTTGTTTTCGTTGTAAAGCTTTAATTTGAAAGAAATTAATTTGTGAAAAATGTTTTCTTGAGGGGAATATGCATTAAAGGATATCTTTTTTTTTTCTTCATTTTTCGGCAGACAAAACCTTAAATTAGAAAATATTTGGCAAACTTGACACCCACTCACTGCGTCCCTCTGGCAGTGAATGGCATTATAATCCTCAAAATGATTTCAATAGAAAAGGCAGTCCTCATGTGATTATTTTTTTTTAATAGTGTCTAAAATTTGCTTGTATGGCATCGAACGATATGGGCCAATATCCTACAGGATTCTAAAGTGGCAAAATAAATACAAACAAGTATTGTAAAAGGACATTAAGTGTGGCCGGGTCGAACTTTGGATACCCACCACTTCGGGTATATAAGTTAACCGGTGTCGTCATAATTCGGTGAAAATGCAATATTTATGAACCCGTAGTAGCTGTATCGAAATATGGTCTAATAAATTAATTTCAATGTTGAAGATTGTCAAACAGAATATAGGTCTTTATGGCAGTTATATCCAAATATAGACGAACCCAAACCATATAAGATCGCTAAGCCAAATTTCAGCGAAATTGTATAATAAATGCGCATTTTATGGGCCCAAGGCCTTAAATCGGGAGATCGGTTATATCCTCTATGGCAGTTATAACCAAATATAGACCGATGAGGGCTATATTGAAAGCGGATGTGGAAGAAAATCGGGTAATAAACGTTGATTTTATGAGCCCAAGTACTAAAAAACGGGATATCGGTACATACGTCAGCTTTATCCAAATATAGACCAATTAGAATCATTAAGGTGGCGGATGTCGAAAAGTCTTATATAGGTCAATGTGCTAAATGTCAGCATAATCGGCTAATTAATGCATCTGTTTCGATTCAAGGCCTTAAATCGGGAGATCGGTCTATGTGGCAGCTATATCCAAATATAGTCCGATCTTGAACATACTCTGTGTGAATATCGAGGAGCCTAACTCAACATTTTGTGTCAAATTTCAGCGAAAGTGTATAATAAAAGCGCATTTCATGGGTCAAGATCTTAAATAGGTCCGAATATAGTCCGATCTTGATCATACTCGGTACGAATATAGAGGAGACTTACGCAGCACATTGCGCCAATGTTCAGCGAATTTCGATTAATAAATGTGGCCTTAATGGGCCTAAGATCTTAATTTGTCTGTACTAAATTTTCCTTGAATATTCCATTAAAGAGTTATATATTGGGTTGCCCAAAAAGTAATTGCGGATTTTTCATATAGTCGGCGTTGACAAATTTTTTCACAGCTTGTGACTCTGTCAGTTATCAGCTGTTACTTTTAGCTTGCTTTAGAAAAAAAGTGTAAAAAAAGTATATTCGATTAAAGTTCATTCTAAGCTTTCCGCAATTACTTTTTGGGCAACCCAATTTATTGTTGATCGTCATGACATTTTAAGGAGATCTAGCCATGTCTGTCTGTAGAATGCACGCTAACTTTCTAAGGAGTTAAGCTAGGCTTTGAATTATTTTGTACAAATACTTCTTATTAGAGTAGGTCGATTGAGATTGTTAATGGGTTAAATCGGTACAAGTTTTGATATAAACTGTATCACCGTATAAACTGACCTTAGGTCTTGATTTCTTGAGCGTCTAGAGGGCACAATTCCTATACGATTTGGTTAAAATTTTGAGTGACGTGTTTTGTTACGACTTACCATAAACAGTGTTAAGAATGGTTTAAATCGGTCCATAACCTGATATAGCTACCATATAATTTGATCTTGGGTCTTGATTTATTGAGCCTCTAGAGGGTGCAATGCTAAGCCGATTTGACTGAAATTTTGCACGTGATGTTTTATGTTATGACTTCCAACATCAGTGCTAAGTATAGTTAAAATCGGTTCATAACCTGATATAGATGCCATATAAACCGATTTCGCGCTCAAACTTCTTGAGCTCCTAGGGGGCGTAATTCTTATACGATTTGGCTGAAACTTTCGGAATATGGTTGTGGAATGACTTCCAACAACTGTGCAGAGTATGGTCTAAATCAGTCCATAGCCTAATATAGCCGCCATATAAACCGATCTCCCAATTAGATTTCTCGAGCTTCTAGAGGACGCAATTCTTATCTAATATGGCTGAAACTTTACATATGTCGTTTTGGTATGGCTTCCAAACGCCAAGCATGGTCTAAATCGGTTGTTAATCCTACATAGCTGCCATATAAATCGATCTCCCAATTTGACTGACAGCCATGACCAGTACGGTCCATATCGGGCAATAACTTGATGTAGCTCATATATATACTGAACAAATAAAAGCGTGCTAAGTTCGGCCGGGCCGAATCTTACATACCCTCCACCATGGGTCGCATTTGCCGAGTTCTTTTCCCGGCATCTCTTCTTAGGCAAAAAAGGATATAAGAAAAGATTTGCCCTGCTATTATTATATTATTACATGTTGGAGACCTGTGTAAAATGTCAGCCAATTCGAATAAGAATTGCGCCCTTTGGGGGCTCAAGAAATAAAATGGAGAGATCGATTTATATGGTAGCTGTATCGGGCTATAGACTGATTCCTGGCACAGTTGTTGGATATCATAACAAAACACGTCGTGCAAAATTTCATTCCAATCGGATAAGAATTGCGCACTCTAGAGGCTCAAGAAGTCAAGACCCAAGATCGGTTTATATGGCAGCTATATCAGGTTATGGACCGATTTAAACCATACTTGGCACAGTTGTTGGATATCATAACAAAACACGTCGTGCAAAATTTCATTTCAATCGGATAAGAATTGCGCACTCTAGAGGCTCAAGAAGTCAAGACCCACGATCGGTTTATATGGCAGCTATATCAGGTTATGGACCGATTTAAACCATACTTGGCACAGTTGTTGGATATCATAATAAAACACGTCGTGCAAAATTTCATCCCAATCGGATAAGAATTGCGCCCTCTAGAGGCTCTAGAGGCTCAAGAAGTCAAGACCCACGATCGGTTTATATGGCAGCTATATCAGGTTATGGACCGATTTAAACCATACTTGGCACAGTTGTTGGATATCATAACAAAACACGTCGTGCAAAATTTCATTTCAATCGGATAAGAATTGCGCACTCTAGAGGCTCAAGAAGTCAAGACCCACGATCGGTTTATATGGCAGCTATATCAGGTTATGGACCGATTTAAACCATACTTGGCACAGTTGTTGGATATAATAACAAAACACGACGTGCAAAATTTCATTTCAATCGGATAAGAATTGCGCACTTTATAGGCTCAAGAAGTCAAGACCCAAAATCGGTTGATATGACAGCTATATCAGGTTATGAACCGATTTGAACCATACTTGGCACAGTTGTTGGATATCATAATAAAACACGTCGTGCAAAATTTCATTTCAATCGGATAAGAATTGCGTACTCTAGAGGCTCAGGAAATCAAGACCCAAAATCGGTTGATATGGCAGCTATATCAGGTTATGAACCGATTTGAACCATACTTGGCACAGTTGTTGGATATCATAATAAAACACGTCGTGCAAAATTTCATCCCAATCGGATAAGAATTGCGCACTCTAGAGGCTCAAGAAGTCAAGACCCAAGATCGGTTTATATGGCAGCTATATAAAAACATGGACCGATATGGCCCATTTACAATACCAACCGACCTACACTAGTAAGAAGTATTTGTGCAAAATTTCAAGCGGCTAGCTTTACTCCTTCGGAAGTTAGCGTGCTTTCGACAGACAGACAGACGGACGGACGGACAGACGGACGGACATGGCTAGATCGGCATAAAATTTCACGACGATCAAGAATATATTTACTTTATGGGGTCTCAGACGAAAATTTCGAGTAGTTACAATCAGAATGACGAAATTAGTATACCCCCCATCTTATGGTGGAGGGTATAAAAAGTCATTCAAAGAACTTGACAAATGCGATGCATGGTGGAAGGTATATAATATTCGGCCCGGCCAAACTCAGCACGCTCTTAGTTGTTCTGTAACAAATTAACATCCTGACTTAAATGCAAAATTTGGCGTTAATAATTGACAGAAGGCTTCTAAACAACATCACACAAAAATTGAGCAAATTAATGACCAAAGTCTACGCCACAGCCGCTCAAATCTCACATATGATAATAAAACCAACTATTCTCTTTGGAAATCAATCAAATATAAGAACAAACCAATTCTTCAAACAAACCATTCTTCTTCTATCTTGAAAGAAAACCGCCAATGGGCAAAAAGTAATGCAGAGAAGGCTAATGCTAATATATTTTCTAACACGAATATTAATTCAATGGATAGTACAGAAGACCGCCAAATCCATATTCCAGTTACTAATACAACGTTAGATTTTGAGATGATTATGTTCAAGGAAATGTGGAAGGCAATAAAGTACCTCGATTGTAATAAATCCCCTGGATTCGATTTAGTAACGGGTGATGTGCTTAAGCAACTACCATACAAAGGCATAATAAAAGCGCAGAACATTATGAACTCCGTTTTGAGGTGAAAATATTTTCCCAGCTTACAGTCGCGGAGGTGATTATGCTGCAAAAACCTTAAAAAAATCACAACGACACCAAGTCGTATAGCCCTATTTCTTTACATCCAATAATGGGAAAAGTCTTTGAAAAGTTGTTTTGCAAGCATCTTGAAACCATCGTCCAATTAAAACAGATAATACCTGATCATCAGTTTGGATTTCGTAAAAACCATTCAAGTGTTGAACAAGTCCACAGGTTGACGCACACAATCGAAAATGCATTCGAAAACAAACATGTGTGTTCTGTAGTATTTGTAGATATCTCCCAAGCGTTCGATGGAGTATGGCATGACGGGCTCATAAGGAAAATCAAATCACTACTTCCACAAAACTATGTTGATATTATCTCATCTTTTCTCCATGATAGATATTATAGAGTTAAATATGAAACAGAGTACACAAAATTATACCCTATTACAACATGTATTACAACAAGGTAGCATCCTGGGACCAATTCGCCATCTTCGCCATGAAAACTGTTTTACTGGTACCTTTGCTGACGACACAGTTCTAATGGCAACTGGCCGAAATACTAATGAGTCTTCAACAAAAAAACTACAATTAGCGTTGAACGATGTGTGCCGATGGACCACGAATCGGGGTCTGAATCTAAATAGTAGTGAGTCAATTCACGTTAACTTCTCGATAAAACAAACACAGTTCAAACCGCTGTATTTAAACATGGATAACTTTATTGGATAGTCATAGACGCGAGACTAAGCTCGAAAGAACACATCCATAAAAAAAGAGAGGAATTGGATATCAAGTACCGAAATTTAAATTGGTTTATCGGAAGAAACTCCATATTATCCACTGATAATGATATCCAAGCAAGTGTTGAAGCCAATATGGCTGTATGGAATTCAACTGTGGGGCAGCGCAAGAAATCAACATCTCGGAAGAATACAGCGTTTTCAGAACAAAGCTTTAAGGAATTCGGTCAAAGCTCCTTAGTTTGATCGTAACTGTTAAAGTGGAGATATGCCAATTCGCTCAAAACCACTTCACGAACATGAAAATGTTGAAGTGTTAAAACTGTTAGAACTCTCAAATCTTCGAAGAAGTCTTCATCTTTAGAAGCTATTTAACCTAACTACACTTTTAAACTGAAACTGCCTAATATTATAATAAACAAATTTTAATTGATCATTATTAATTAAAAGCTAAATTAACTGTCGATAATTCTCCTACACAAATTACTAGTTAGTAACTTTTTTAATTAGAGACTAGTCGTAGTGTCAGTTAAGCATACTCTGTTTTAATTGCTTAAATAAAGAGAAAACAAGTAAAAGCGTGCTAAGTTCGGCCGGGCCGAATCTTATATACCCTCCACCATGGATCGCATTTGTCGAGTTCTTTTCCCGGCATCTCTTCTTAGGCAAAACAGGATATAAGAAAAGATTTGCTCGAGATATGGTCCGATTTGGACCACAATTAAATTATATGTTGGAGACCTGTGTAAGATGTCAGCCAATTCGAATACGAATTACGCCCTTTGGGGGCTCAAGAAGTAAAATAGAGATATCGATTTAAATGGGAAATGTATCGAGCTATAGACCGATTCAGACCATAATAAACACGTGTGTTGACTGTCATGAGAGAATCCGCCGTAGAAAATTTCAGGCAAATCGGATAATAATTGCGATCTCTAGAGGCTCAAGAAGTCAAGATCCCAGATCGGTTTATATGTCAGCTATATCAGGTTATGGACCGATTTCAACCATACTTGGCACAGTTGTTGGATATAATAACAAAACACGTCGTGCAAAATTTCATTCCAATCGGAGAAGAATTGCACACTCTAGAGGCTCAAGAAGTCAAGACCCAAGATCGGTTTATATGGCAGCTATATCAGGTTATGGACCGATTCCAACCATACTTGGCACAGTTGTTGGATATAATAACAAAACACGACGTGCAAAATTTCATTTCAATCGGATAAGAATTGCGCACTCTAGAGGCTCAAGAAGTCAAGACCCAAGATCGGTTTATATGACAGCTATATCAGGTTATAAACCGATTTGAACCATGCTTGGCACAGTTGTTGGATACCATAACAAAACACGTCGTGCAAAATTTCATTTCAATCGGATAAGAATTGCGCCCGCTAGAGGCTCAAGAAGTCAAGACCCAAGATCGGTTTATATGACAGCTATATCAGGTTATAAACCGATTTGAACCATACTTGGCACAGTTGTTGGATACCATAACAAAACACGTCGTGCAAAATTTCATTTCAATCGGATAAGAATTGCGCACTCTAGAGGCTCAAGAAGTTAAGACCCAAGATCGGTTTATATGGCAGCTATATCAGGTTATGAACCGATTTGAACCATACTTGGCACAGTTGTTGAATATCGTAACAAAACACGCCGTGCAAAATTTCATTCCAATCGGATAAGAATTGCGCCTTCTAGAGGCTCAAGAAGTCAAGACCCAAGATCGGTTTATATGGCAGCTATATCAAAACATGGACCGATATGGCCCATTTACAATACCAACCGACCTACACTAATAAGAAGTATTTGTGCAAAATTTCAAGCGGCTAGCTTTACTCCTTCGGAAGTTAGCGTGCTTTCGACAGACAGACGGACGGACGGACGGATGGGCAGACGGACGGACATGGCTAGATCGACATAAAATTTCACGACGATCAAGAATATATATACTTTATGGGGTCTCAGACGAATATTTCGAGTAGTTACAAACAGAATGACGAAATTAGTATACCCCCATCTTATGGTGGAGGGTATAAAAAACGCATTTATAAGTCGATGTCGCCAAAACTTGAAGCAGTGAGTTGTGTTAGGGACTTCCACGTCCCTCTTCAATTTGTCCCAAATCGATCCAGGTTTGGATTTCGCCGATCTCTCGATTTAAGGATTTGTACCCATAAAAGGCGCATTTATTATCCAATGTCACCGAAATTTAAGACAGTGAGTTAAGCCCCTCGACATACTTCTGCAATATGCCACAGATTGGTCCAGATTTGGATATAGCTGCCATATAGACGGATTTCTCGATTTAATGTTTTGGACCCATAAAAGGCGCATTTATTGTCCGATGTCGCCGAAATTTGGGACAGTGAGTAGTGGTAGGACCTTTAACATCCTTCTTCAATTTGGCTCAGATCGGTCCAGATTTGAATATAGCTGCCATATAGACGGATATCTCGATTTAAGGTTTTGGACCCATAAAAGGCGCATTTATTGTCCGATGTCACCGAAATTTGGGATAGTCAGTTGAGTTAAGCCCCTCGACATATTTCTGCAATTTGGCCTATATCGATCAAGATTTGCATATAGCTGCCATATAGACCGTTCTCCCGATTTAAGTTTTTTGAACCATAAAAGCCGCATTTATTGTCTGATGTCGCCAAAATTTGGGAAAGTGATTTGTGTTAGGCCCTTCGACATTCTTCTTCAATTTGGCTCAGATTCGTCCAGATTTGAATATAGATGCCATATAGACCGATCTTTCGATTTAAGGTTTTGGGCCCATAAAAGGCACATTTATTGTTCAATGTCGGCGAAATTAGGGACATCGAGTTGTGTTAGGCCCTTCGATATTCTTCTTCAATGTTGCTTAGATCGGTCCAGATTTGGATATAGCTGCCATATAGACCGATCTTTCGATTTAAGGTTTTGGGGCCATAAAAGGCGCATTTATTGTCCGATTTCACCGAAATTTAACACAGTGACTTTTGTTAGGCTTTTCGATATCCGTATCGTATATGGTTCAGATCGCTTTATTTTAGATACAGCTACTAAAAGGATCAATATTTTATAGCTGCTATGGGGCATAAGGTATGTATTTTTCACCGGATTTTGATGAAAGGTGGTTTACATATATACCCGAGGTGGTGGGTATCCATAGTTCAGTCCGGCCGAACTTAACACCTTTTACTTGTTTTTAATTCGTGCATTTAGGTTCTAAAACTTACAAAAGTGTACTATTGTAGGTACTATTTGGTACTTTCTGTACAGAAGCGGACAGATTCTGAAAATTTTTACACAGTTATTACAAATCATTATAATCTTATAAACTGAGTGACTACCTAGGTTCTTGGAAGTCCTAGTATGCATATATGACAGCTATATCTTAATCTGAACCGGTTTCTATGAAATTCACCAGTCGAGAATCATAAGAAAATCCTTTCTACTAAATTTCGGGAAAATCGATTAACAAATGAGCACTTTATTGCAATATTTCTCAAAATCGGACAAACATATATATGGGAGCTATATCTTAATCTGAACTGATGTCGAGCAAACTTCTAAGGTAGTTGTCGAGGAATGCGTTGTACAAGATGTTGGGTTGATGATTGGCCAATAAATGCGATTATAGTGGCTTTAGCAGTGAAAATCGGGCGATATATATATGAGAGCTATTTTTATACCCACCACCATAGGAAAGGGGTTATATTCATTTAGTCATTCCGTTGGTCATTCAGGTTATAGACTGAATCGGACCGTTTTTGGCACAGTTGTTGGAAGTCATAACAGAATACTGCATGCAAACTGTGTTATATCCAAATCTGAACCGATGTGGGCCATTTGCAATCTCCAATGACCTACATCGACATTAAGTATCTGTGCAAAATTTCAAGCGGCTAGGTTTACGCTTTCGACCTCTATCGTGATTTTGACAGTCGCACGGACGGGTGGACATGGCTATGTCGACTCGGAACGTCGAGGCGATCAAGAATATATATATATATACTTTATGGGGTTTTAGACGAATATTTCGAGGTGTTACAAACGGAATGACTAGAATAGTATACCCCCATCCTATGGTGGTGGGTATAAAAGTTGACAGAGAGACAGACAGATGGACGGACGGGAGGGGAGAAAGTCACATAGACATCGGCCAAATGATTCTGTATATTTATCTATGTGTCTCTCTCTAGATGGGATATCCTATTTATTTCCTGACTTGACATAAAATACCATATGGTTGAAAGTCAAATATATTTTTATACTACAAAGATAAACAAGTAAAAGCGTGCTAAGTTCGGCCGAGTCGAATCTTAGATACCCTCCACCAAGGATGTAGTTTATCGAGTTCTTTGCGCAGTATTTCTTTTTAGGCAAACAAAGAATAATAAATAAGAACGAGCTATATCAAATTATAGTCTGATTTGGACCATAAATGAATTGAATGCTGAACATTGTATAAGTCATTGTGTAATATTTCGGTGCATCCGGATAAGAATTTCGCCTTGTAGGTGCTCAAGAAGCAAAATCGGGAGATCGGTTTATATAGAAGCTGTATCAAGCTATAGATCGATTCAGAACATATTGAATACGCATGTTGAAGGTCATGGGAGAAGCCATTGCACAAAATTTCTACCAAATCGGATTAGAATTTAGCCGAATTTAATCGGATAAAAATTGCGCCCTCTAACAGCTGAAGAAGTCAAGACTCGAGATCGGTTTATATGGCAGCTATATAAGGCTATAAACCTATTTCAACCATACTTGGAACAGTTATTGGAAGTGATACCAAAACACCACGTGCAAAATTTCAGTCAAATCGGACAAAAATTGCGCCCTCTAGAGGCTCAAGAAGTCAAGACCCAAGATCGGTTTATATGACAGCTATATCAAAACATGGACCGATATGGCGCATTTACAATACCAACCGACCTACACTAATAAGAAATATTTGTGCAAAATTTCAAGCGGCTAGCTTTACTCCTTCGAAAGTTAGCGTGCTTTCGACAGACAGACGGACGGACGGACATGGCTAGATCGAAATGTCATGACGATCAAGAATATATATACTTTATGGGATCTTAGACGCCTATTTCGGACCATCAACGACATTTATGATATCAGCAAAGTGCTCTATTCTCATTTATCTATATATCATTTATTTGAACCCCATATTGCCATTGGCCTCAAAATTGGTTATCAAATTCGTTTTCAAATCTCATTTAAACTCCTTATTGTAAAAGTCAGCAAATATGTCCGGTTAGGGATATTTGGCCTAAAAACTATAAATAATTAGTTCCACTCTCTTTACGACCCAAATTGTCTTGGTGAGCAAATACGTCCTATTTGGGGTTGTTATGGTGGTGGGACGTCGCCTAGACAATTGGTCCCTAATGTTGATATTAGCTATGGTCGTAAATGTGTCCCTTTTGGTGGATGTTTTGGGGAGAGGCGGCCCCCCAAACACTAGGTCTCATATTTGGATATCAGATTCTACTTTTACACTCAAATACCTTTTATTTAAGCCCCATATTCCCATAGTCAGTAAATAAGTCCTGTTTAGGGGGTGTTTTGGGGAAGGGGTGGACCCCCAGAAACGTGGTCCTACATTTGGATATCAGATTAGTATTCTACTCGCAAATACCTTTCAGTTGAGTCCCATATTGCCATTATCGGTAAATATGTCCGATTTAGGGGTGTTTTGGGGGTTGGGGTGGTCCCCCTAGTACTTGGTTCGACAATTGGATATCAGATACGTTCTCTTATCCTAAATACCACTCAGTTGAGTCCCATATTGTCGTGATTGGTCTAAATATATGTTTGGTAGGTTTTAGGGTGGGGCAGCCCCCCTAGGTACCCCATCCGCAATTTGGATACCAAACCCACCATAAGATGCGGGGTATACTAATTCCTTCATTCTGTTTGTAACTGCTCGAAATATTCGTCTGAGACCCCATAAAGTATATATATTCTTGATCGTCGCGACATTTTATGTCGATCTAGCCATAACCGTCCGTCTGTCCGTCCGTCCGTCTGTCTGTCGAAAGCACGCTAACATCCGAAGGAGTAAAGCTAGCCGCTTGAAATTTTGCACAAATACTTCTTATTAGTGTAGGTCGGTGGGTTGGACCTGTTTTGTTATGATATCCAACAACTGTGCCAAGTATGGTTCATATCGGTCCATAACCTGATATAGCCGCCATATAAACCGATCATGGGTCTTGACTTCTTGAGCCTCTAGAGCGCGCAATTCTTATCCGAGTGGAATGAAATTTTGCACGAAGTGTTTTGTTATGATATCCAACAACTGTGCCAAGGGTGGTTCAAATCGGTTCATAACCTGATATAGCTGTCATATAAACAGATCTGGGGACTTGACTTCTAGAGCTTCTAGAGGGCGCAATTTCTATCCGATTTGGTTGAAAATTTTCCTGAAGTATTTTATTCTTACTTTCAACAACTGTGTCAAATAAAGTTCAAATCGGTTCATAACCTGATATAGCTGCCATATAAACCGATCTGGGATCTTGACTTCTTGAGACTCTAGAGGTCGCAATTATTATCCGATTTGCCTGAAATTTTGTACGACGGATTTCTCATGACCATCAACATACGTGTTTATTACGGTCTGAATCGGTCTATAGCCCGATATAGCTCCCATATAAATCGATCTCTCAATTTTATTTCTTGAGCCCCCAAAGGGCGCAATTCTTTTCGAATTGGCTGAAATTTTATACCGGACCATATCTTCAAATCTTTTCTTATATCCTTTTTTGCCTAAGAAGAGATGCCGGGAGAAGAACTCGACAAATGCGATCTATGGTGGAGGGTATGTAAGATTCGGCCTGGCCGAACTTAGCACGCTTTAACTTGTTATGTTTAGGGTACTATATGAGGGCACACAAAATTTCGCTTAAATCGCACCTCCCATCTCCGAGATCTGGCGTTTCTGAATATTAGGGTAAGGGCGGGGGTCCGCCCCCTCTCAGATATCAAAAAATGTAGTACCCTATTTTCACCACGGTATAATTATGCACCATTTGTGAAAATTTCAAGAAAATCGGTTCAGCCGTTTCTGAGTCTATAAGGAACACACAAACATACAAACAAACAAACAATCAAACAAACCTACAAACAAACACAAATTGATTTTTATACAATATATAAGATAACCAAATTTAGACCGATATGGACCAAATTAATCAAGGATATAATAATCATCCTATTTTATTATAATTCCACTACTATGTCCATAGTTATATGTTAATAGGGGCTGGTCTCGATCATATTTTATTCAGGTCCCGAGAACTCAAATACAGGTAACATTTTGAGGCAATAAATCTGCTTTTTATGGGATTAAGACCCTAAATTGGATGATAGGTCTATATGACAGATATATCTTTGTTTGGGCCGGATGTCGGGGGCCTTAAAACTATTCAGTATTTCCAATTTCAGAGAAATTGGGTACCCTTAAACGGTAGATCGCTCTATACGGCAGCTATATCTAAATATAGTTCGATCTGAAACATATTTTGGGCGGATGTCGTTGTTCGGTTCCTAGGCTGGGGGTGTACTAACTTCGTCATTCCGTTTGTAGCGCCTCGAAAAATTGGTCTAAGACACCACAAAGTATCTATACTTTTAATCGTCATGACATTTTAAGTCAATCTAGTTAGCCGCTCGAAATTTTGTAAAAATTTTTCTCATTTATGTAGGTCGCTTCAAAAATATATCTATAAATTTTGAGTCGTGACTAATATTTGCCCGTTGAATGCTATAAAAAGGTTTTTCCCTAGAATTATGAGGGGGAAAAATTTTGATAAAATTTGGGTAATAAATTCAAAGTATAATCTTAGTCGTATGGGAGATTAGAGATTAAGATTTAATAATAAATTTTATTGATGACAACGAACAATGGATTTTGAAATGGTATTAAATATCTACACGGAAAGAAAAATATTTGGGGTAGTGAGTACGGTCTAGATAGGGTCATAGTTGGAAATAGCTACCATATACACCAAAATTCAAATTCAAAATCCTATTCGCTCAAATTTTGGCACATTGAGCTTGGATATGCCTGCCATACATACCCATTTCTCGATTTCAGTCTAGGGGCCATAAAAGTCTCATTTATAGCAAAATTTCGCTGAAATTTGGCACAATGAGCTGTGCTAGGCTATTCGACATCTGCGCCCTCTATGGTACAGATCAGGGACCCGGAGCGGGTATCTTTTTTCCGCTCCGCTCCTGCTCCTTTGCATTTAAATTGACTATTTTTTTCAATTTTTTTCATATACACATCGTTATAGGGCAAGTCATATACTAATGTCATTATATTAACAACATCAAGCAATTTTCAACTCTGATATCCTTTATCTCTATTGCTTTCATATAAACGGATCTTACGACTTTACTTCTTAGGTATATACCACAATGTACAAGAATTTCCTAAATCAGACAACAAAAGTTGGTTTAACCAGACATGTAGAGATGCTGTCAGATCGAAAGAGGTTGCATTCAGGACATGGCGCTTGGATAACAAGTAAAAAGGCGTTAAGTTCGGCCGGGCCGAACTTTGGATACCCACTACCTCGGGTATATATGAACACCACCTTTCGTCAAAATCCATTGAAAAATACATATCTTATGCCCCATAACAGTTATATAGACATATCATCCGATTTAGACCAAATGCTTATAAGTACAAGTCATTGTTCAACCGAGAGATCGGTCTATATCAGCTATATCCAAATCTGGACCGATCTGAGGCAAACTGAAGACATGTATCGAAGTGCCCAACACAAGTCATTGTCCCAAATTTCGGCGACATCGGACAATAAATGCGGTTTTTATATGGGCCCAAAACCTTAAATCGAGAGATCGGTCTATATGTCAGCTATATCCAAATCTGAACCGATCAGGGCCAAATAGATGAAAGGTGTCAAAGGGCCTAAGGCAACTCACTGTCCCAAATTTCAGCAAAATCGTATAATAAATGTGGCTTTTATGGGCCCAAGACCCTAAATCGGAGGATCGGTATATATGACAGCTATATCCAAATCTGGACCGATCTGAACCAAATTGACGAAGGATATCGAAGGGCTCAACGCAACTCACTGTCCCAAATTTCAGCAAAATTGGATGATAAATGTGGCTTTTATGGGCCTAAGACCATAAATCGGAGGATCGGTCTATATGGCAGCTATATCCAAATCTGGACCGATCTGGGCCAAATTGACGAAGGATGTCGAAGGGCTCACCGCAACTAACTGTCCCAAATTTCAGCAAAATCGGATAATAAATGTGGCTTTTATGGGCCCAAGACCCTAAATCGGAGGATCGGTATATATGGCAGCTATATGCAAAACTGGACCGATCGGGGCCAAATTGACAAAGGATGTGGAAGGGCCGAACGCAACTCACTGTCCCAAATTTCAGCACAATCGGATAATAAATGTGGCGTTTATGGGCCTAAGACCCTAAGTCGGAGGATCGGTATATATGGCAGCTATATGCAAATCTGGACCGATCGGGGCCAAATTGACAAAGGATGTGGAAGGGCCGAACGCAACTCACTGTCCCAAATTTCAGCACAATCGGATAATAAATGTGGCTTTTATGGGCCTAAGACCCTAAATCGGAGGATCGGTATATATGACAGCTATATCCAAATCTGGACCGATCTGAACCAAATTGACGAAGGATATCGAAGGGCTCAACGCAACTCACTGTCCCAAATTTCAGCAAAATCGGATGATAAATGTGGCTTTTATGGGCCTAAGACCATAAATCGGAGGATCGGTCTATATGGCAGCTATATCCAAATCTGGACCGATCTGAACCAAATTGACGAAGGATGTCGATGGGCCTAACACAATTCACTGTGCCGAATTTCATCAAAATCGGATAATAAATTTGGCTTTTGTGGCCCTAAATCGGAGGATCGGTCTATATGGCAGCTATATCCAAATCTGGACCGATCTGAGCCAAATTGACGAAGGATGTCGAAGGGCGTAGCACAATTCACTGTCCCAAATTTCAGCAAAATCGGATAATAAATGTGGCTTTAATGGGCTTAAGACCCTAAATCGGACGATCGGTCTATATGGCAGCTATATCCAAATCTGGACCGATCTGGGCCAAATTGACGAAGGATGTCGAAGGGCTCACCGCAACTAACTGTCCAAAATTTCAGCAAAATCGGATGATAAATGTGGCTTTTATGGGCCTAAGACCCTTAATCGGCGGATCGGTCTATAGGGGGCTATATCAAGATATAGTCCGATATAGCCCATCTTCGAACTTAACCTGCTTATGGACAAAAAAAGAATTTCAGCTCAATATCTCTATTTTTAAAGACTGTAGCGTGATTTCAACAAACAGACGGACGGACATGTCTAGATCGTCTTAGATTTTTACGCTGATCAAGAATATATATAC